>NC_142066.1:154757248-154837248 GCF_059756535.1 Pantherophis guttatus
TGCTACAAGTTGGCAGCCTAAGTCCAGAGCCCTGTGGTGAAATCCCATTGGTGGTGTGAGTGCCATTTTGTAGAAAATTGATCTCTCTTCATTCTACACC
This sequence comes from Pantherophis guttatus, assembly GCF_059756535.1. Classification (NCBI taxonomy): domain Eukaryota; kingdom Metazoa; phylum Chordata; class Lepidosauria; order Squamata; family Colubridae; genus Pantherophis; species Pantherophis guttatus. The sequence goes on from NC_142066.1 coordinate 154,757,349, forward strand.
AGGGGTCCCCAACTCCCGGGCCACGGCCCTCTACCGGGACCTTGCCTATTTGGAACTGGGCTGTGTGACCGGAGATCTCACATACATACTCATACATACATGCGAACTTCTGACAAGCAAAGTCAATGTGGGAAGCCAAATTCACTTAACAACCGTCTTACTATCTTAACAGCTGCAGCGATTCACTGAATAATTGTGGCAAGACAGGTCATAAATTGGGGCAAAACTCACTTAACAACTGTCTCGCTTAGCGACAGATATTTTGGGCTCAATTGTGGTCGTACGTTGAGGGTCATGTGCTCACCCCTTCATAACGTTCACAGATCACAAGCAAAATCAACGACGGAAGCCGTAGACCTCAGTGTGATTCGCTGAACAACAACGTCCAAAAAAACCAAAAAAACAGGGCCACAGCTCACTTAAAAGTACTGCCTCACTTAGCAGCAGAAATTTGGGGCTCGACTGTGGTCGTAAATCAAGGACTATCTGTATTTTAGCGTCGAGTGGAGATGTTCTGCTGCCTGGGTGGTTTTTTTTTTGTTTTCTGTGTTGTTGTTTTTTTCCCCTTTCAAACTGGGTTAAAATAATTGGCGCCAGCGGATTCGGGATTTAGGTGAAGTTCTCTTGAGGTGGGTATTTCAATTCACAGGACCGAAAATAGAATTTCAAAGGCGAGCAGAGCATCGCCTCTGTGGGATGATCGACTCGTATGTATGTCACTACAAATGGCGGAGAGATGCCGTGTTAAGCTGCTCCCGCCTGCCCCTCCTCGCTTTTCAATGGTGAACAGCAGGACTCCACAATCTTCAGAGTGGTGCTTGACCTCGATGGGGGTTTGAGTGAAGGGTCTCTTTCGACGCCTCTGCGAACAGCAGATTCGTCTGGACTTCCTTTAATAATTGGACACAACCAGGCAACCCTCTCAATGCTCATTATTTTCCATGTCCTTAACGCGCCAATTGTGTGGTGCTGGCATTAATTGTAGGGACCCCGCCGTCAAGCTGTCAACATCCTGAAGAGAGAAGTGGGGAAGGAGAAGAAGGCTGTCATGAGATTAGGATGAATTGAGATAAACACCCATCTCCCCCGTCAGTCACGGAGAGAAGGGGGTACCTGCAGCTCAGGGTTGAATTGCGGGGGTCCTTGGGGCTCTCTAAGCTCGGTGGCTTTTCTTACAGATGTTTCATGTCCCTATTAGGTAACACCATCAGTGCTAGAAGGGAGGGGGGTTTGGGAGGAGGAGGAGGAGGAGGAGGAGGAGGACGACGACTATGGGGTTCTTGATGATCTCTGAGCTTGGGGGTTTTCTTGTAGGCCTTTCATGACCCTATTAGGTAACATCATCAGTGCTAAAAGGAGGGGAGTTACAGGGAGGAGGAGGAGGACTGTAAGGGTCCTTATTGCTCTCTGAGCTTGGTTGTTTTCTTGAAGAAGTTTAATGACCCAACTAGGTAACACCAGGGATGAAATCCAGCAGGTTCTGACAGGTTCTGGAGAACCGGTAGCGGAAATTTTGAGTAGTTCGGAGAACCGGCAAATACCACCTCTGGCTGGCCCCAGAGTGGGGTGGGAATGGGGATTTTGCAACATCTTTCCCCCAGGAGTGGGGAGGGAATGGGGATTTTGCAGTATCCTTCCCCTGCTATGCCCACCAAGCCACGCCCACCAAGCCATGCCCACAGAACCGGTAGTAAAAAAAAAAATGGATTTCACCACTGGGTAATACCATCACTGCTAGAAGGGAGGGGGTTTGCAGGGGAAAGGAGGAGGAGGAGGAAGAGGAGGAGGAGGTAGAAGAAGAAAAAAAGGACTATGGGGTTCTTGGACTTGGTGCTCTCTGAATTTGGGGGTTTTCTTGCAGGCATTTCTTGACCTAACTAGGTAACATCATCAATGCTAGAAGGAAGTTGGGTTTGTGGAGAGGAGGAGGAGGAGGAGGTGGAGATTGTGGGGTCCTTGATGCTCTCTGATCTTGGTTGTTTTCTTGCAGATATTTCATGACCCAATTAGGTAACATCCTCCTCCCTGCAAACTCCATTCCCTTTTTTTAAAAAAAAAAATAATTTAATTTTTAAATTTTATTTATATGCCGCCCTTCTCTGGAGACTCAGGGCGGCTTACAATGCGTTAAGCAATAGCCTTCATACTTTTGTATAAACCTGCTTAGTAGGGCTTTTGGCCCACCCTAAGCGGTATTCTTTTTTTATACAAAGTCAGTTTATTGCCCCCACAATCCGGATCCTCATTTTACCTACCTCGAAAGGATGGAAGGCTGAGTCAACCTTGAGCCTGGTGAGATTTGAACTTGCAGTAATTGCAGGCAGCTGATGTTAATAACAGTGCTTTAGTCTGCTGCGCCTCCAGGGCTCTTGAACTGGTAAAGTTCCTTAAATGGGTCATGAGACGTCTGCAGGAAAACTATGAAGCTCAGAGAGCACCAAGGACCAAACCACAAATCAAGGTTTGCTTGGTATCTCTGTGCTTCAGCTAACTAAAACTGAGAATAGGGTGACCGATATGATCTTGAAGCGGGGAACAATCTATCCTTGATTTCTCTCCGTGGCCATTTCGTGACCTTATGGAGTAACACCGCTTGGTCGCAAACTTGTGACTCCAATTTCAGGCAAATCCCAAAGTGTGTGAAAGAGCTGCAGTGGGGATTTAACACTCATACTGTGTGTAACCTTGAAGGGGGAGTCCCATCCTTGGGGGGTGGGGGCTCATGGGAGTTACAGATGCAAAAAGTATGGGATTATCCCAGGGGGGTCTCCAATCTTTCTGGCTTTGCGGACCGGAAGTGGGTGTGGGGAGGAGAGGGGATGGCTGTGTGGAAGCAGCAGGCACATGAATTCACACAAGCACCTCCATTTATGTAAGGGACAGGTGTGCACCCCAGGGATGAAATCCAGCAGGTTCTGACAGGTTCTGGAGAACCGGTAGCGGAAATTTTGAGTAGTTTGGAGAACTGGCAAATATCACCTCTGGCTGGCCCCGAAGTGGGGAGGGAATGGGAATTTTGCAGTGTCCTTCCCCCAGGAGTGGGGTGGGAGTGGGGATTTTGCAGTATCCTTCTCCCAGGAGTGGGGAGGGAATGGGGATTTTGCAGTGTCCTTCCCCCAGGAGTGGGGTGGGAGTGGGGATTTTGCAGTATCCTTCCCCCAGGAGTGGGGTGAGAATGGGGATTTTGCAGTATCCTTTCCCCAGGAGTGGGGTGGGAATGGGGATTTTGCAGTATCCTTCGCCCAGGAGTGGGGTAGGAATGAGGATTTTACAGTATCCTTCCCGCAGGAATGGGGAGGGATTGGAGATTTTGCAGTATCCTTCGCCCAGGAGTGGGGTGGGAATGGGGATTTTACAGTATCCTTCCCGCAGGAATGGGGAGGGATTGGAGATTTTGCAGTATCCTTCCCCTGGAGTGGGGAGGGATTGGAGATTTTGCAGTATCCTTCCCCTGGAGTGGGGTGGGAATGGGGATTTTGCAGTATCCTTTCCCCAGGAATGGGGATTTTGCAGTATCCTTCCCCTGGAGTGGGGTGGGAATGGGGATTTTGCAGTATGCTTTCCCTGCCACGCCCACCAAGCCACACCATGCCACCAAGCCACGCCCACAGAACCAATAGTAAAAAAAATTGGATTTCAACCAGTGGTGCACACCCATCACATTGCACGCACTTGCAAGTCGCAAGGCCCGATACCAGATTATACCGCTTGGGCACTGCTAGATTATCCTCTCTTTTCTGGCTTTCTCTGTGGCTCTCATTCCACCCAGGTTAAAGAAAATAGAGCTAAGCTTGAGCAATTAGGAAGTCCTGGATGAGATGTCAAGAAGGGATCTTGTAGGAGAAACAGCCTGGAGAGAGAGGGAAGCGTGAGAAAGGAACTCAAGACAACCCCAGATAAACATCTGATTTCCTTTTCATTCCAGCTTTCTTTCTTCTCAACGATCCAAATCATCTACACTGTGGGATACAGCATCTCAGCTGTCTCTCTTGCCATCGCAATCGTTGTCCTCCTTGCATGCAGGTATGTAGGTTTCCAGGATCCTGGAAGTAAAACTCAGGACAATATTTACATCCTCCTCTTCCTCATTATTATTATTGTTGTTGTTGCTGTTGTTGTGGGTCTTGAACTCACCGCCTCTTGGTGATTGGCCCAAAGTCACCCTGACAGCTTTCATGCCTAAAGTGGGACTAGAACTCACCATCTCCTGGTGATTGGTCCAAAGTCACCTAGCTGGTTTTCATGCCTAAAGTTGGACTAGAACTCACCATCTCCTGGTGATTAGTCCAAAGTCACCTAGCTGGTTTTCATGCCTAAAGTGGGACTAGAACTCACCATCTCCTGGTGATTAGTCCAAAGTCACCTAGCTGGTTTTCATGCCTAAAGTTGGACTAGAACTCACCATCTCCTGGTGATTAGTCCAAAGTCACCTAGCTGGTTTTCATGCCTAAAGTTGGACTAGAACTCACCATCTCCTGGTGATTAGTCCAAAGTCACCCTGACAGCTTTCATGCCTAAGGCGGGACTAGAACTCACCATCTCCTGGTGATTAGTCCAAAGTCACCCTGACAGCTTTCATGCCTAAGGCGGGACTAGAACTCACCATCTCCTGGTGATTGGCCCAAGGTCACCTAGCTGTTTTTCATGCCTAAAGTGGGACTAGAACTCACGATCAACCTGTGACTGGCCCAAAGTCATCCAGCCAGCTTTCTTGCTTAAGGCAGGACTAGAAGTCACAATCTCCCAGTTTCTACCCTGGGTCTTTAACCACTAGACCAAACTGTCTCTCATTAGTGGCATATGTCTCACCATAGGAAATATATCTTCCTCCCAACCCATTTCAGTTGTGTGTTCGACATTTATTGCAAAGGGTTACAATATGAGTGCTGCACTTGCTGCAACAAATCTGTGGGGCTGAGCCATGCACTTATTTCCATTCTGCCGGTGAATAAAGGTACTCCTTGACCTACGGTTAAGTTCAAAAAAGATTCCCTCAGATGCTCGGGATGCAATTATCCACAATTCCAGCTTCCTCCACAACCATCATTATTTCTTGACAAATATATTTATTGCATGAAAGTTCTACCTTTAGAACTTTAGTGCAATCAATTTACTTCTTTGATTCTTCCAAGCAGGGGTGAAATGCTCCCGGTTCGGACCGGATCGCCCGATCCGGTAGCGATGAAGGCAGGTGGGTCGGAGAACCGGTAGCAAAAATCCCTGCCTCCCCCCCATTGCCCAGCTAAGCAGCGCAATCATCAGAGGCTTTTTGCCCCCAACAATCTGGGTCCTCATTTTACCCACCTTGAAAGGAGGGAAGGCCGAGTCAACCTTCAGCCTGGTGAGATTCGATCCACCAAATTGTAGGCAGCCGGCAGTCAGCAGAAGTAGCCTGCAGTACTGCACTCTAACCACTGCGTCACCACGTCTCATAGTACTACAGGTAGTCCTTGACTTACAACCATTCATACAGTGACCGTTCAAACTTACAATGGCACTGAAAAAAGGGACTTATGACCGTTTTTCACACTTACAACCGTTGCAGGATCCCCATAGTCACATGATCAAAATTCAGAGGTGTGGCAACTGGTTCATATTTATGACAGCCGCAGTGTCACACGGTCCCTTTTTGTGACTTTCTGTCAAGCAAAGTCAATGGGGAAGCCAGATTCCCTTAACAACCACGTGACTCACTTAACAACTTTATCTGATTCACTTAATAACCTGGGGCAAGAAAGGTTGTACTACGGAGCAAAACTCACCTAACAACTGCCTTACTTAGCAATGGAAGTTTGTGGCTCAGTTGTGGTTGTAAGTCGAGGACTCCCTGCAATGCTTTAGGGGACATAAGTTGGATTGACCCTTATGGATTCCCATCAGCCTAGTATATCTTCTCTCTTCCTGCAGGAGACTCCGATGCCCCAGGAACTACATCCATGTCCACCTTTTCTCTACCTTCATCTTGAAGGCCATTGCGATCTTCATCAAGGACGCGGTCCTCCTGGACGGTGAAGGGAGTGATTACTGCACCTTCTCCACGGTATGGGAGTGAAAAGAAGAGGGTTCATAGAATCCTAGGGCCTGAGGGAGCTTTGGAGATCTTCTAGTCCAACCTCACTGCTCAAGGTGGGAGAACTTATATCATCCTGATCAAATGGTCTATTTTTGATGGGATATCACCTCCAGTGATGGAGCAACGAGAACTTCTGGAGGCAAGCTGTTCCATTGGTTAATTGTTCTCACTGTCAGGAAATTTCTCCTTAGTTCCAGGTTGTTTCTTTCCTTGATTAGTTTCCACCCGTTGCTTCTTGTCCTGCCCTCGGGTGCTTTGAGAATAGAATAGAATAGAATAGAATAGAGTAGAGTAGAGTAGAGTAGAGTAGAGTAGAGTAGAGTAGAGTAGAGTAGAGTAGAGTAGAGTAGAGTAGAGTAGAATAATAGAATAGAGTAGAGTAGAGTAGAGTAGAGTAGAGTAGAATAATAGAGTAGAGTAGAGTAGAGTAGAGTAGAATAGAATAGAATAGAATAGAATAGAATAGAATAGAATAGAATAGAATAGAATAGAATAGAATAGAATAGAATAGAGCTGGGAAGGACCTTGGAGGTCTTTTAGTCCAATGTTCAAGCAGGAGAACCTAGACCATCTCAGATAAGTGACTATCCAGACTCTTCTTGAAATCCTCCAGTGATGAAGCTCCCACAACTTCTGAAGGCAACTTCTGTTCCCTTGGTTGATTGCTCTCACTGTCAGGAAATTCCTCCTTACTTCCAGGTTGAATGTCTCCTTGTTCAGTTTCCATCCATTATTCCTTGTCTGGCCTTCAGGTGCTTTGGGAAATAGCTTGACCCCTTCCTCTCTGTGGCAGCCCCTCAAATATTGGAAGACTGCTATCATGTCTTCCCTGGTCCTTCACTTCACTAGACTAGCCATGATGCCCAGTTCTTGTAACCCTTCTTCATACATTTTAGTCTCCAGTCCCCTAATCAACCAGGTTGCTCTTCTCTGCACTTTTCCTAGAGTCTCAACATCTTTTTTATACTGTGGTGACCAAAACTGGATGCAGAATTCTGGGTGTGGCCTTACTAAGGCCTTACAGAGTGGTATTAGTACCTTCCTTGATCTTGATTGTATCCCTCTGTTAATGCAGTTTAGGATGGCATTGGCTTTTTTGGCACACGGATGGCTCCTATTTAGCTGGTTGTCCACTAAGACTCCAAGATCCCTTTCACAGTCACTGCTACTAATCCTGGTTTCCCCCAGTCTATAGGTGTCCCTTTGGTTTTTCTTGCCTAAGTGTAAGGTAGTCTTCGACTTATAACCGTTCATTTAGTGACCATTTGAAGTTACAAAGGGACTGAAAAAAAGTGGCTTATGGCCATTTTCCACACTTACGACCGTTGCAGCCTCCCCATGGTCACGTGATCAAAATTCAGAGGCTTGGGAGCTGGCTCATGTTTATGACTGTCGCAGCGTCCTGCGATCATATGTTCCCCTTTTGCGACCTTCTGACAAGCAAAGTCGATGCGGAAACCAGATTCACTTAACAACCTAGTGACTGGCTTAACAACTGCAAGGATCCACTTAACAACAGTGGCAGGAAAGATCATAAAATCGGGCAAAACTCACTCAACCACGGACTCACTTAGCAATGGAAATTTTGGGCTCAGTTGTGGTCATAAGTCGAAGACTATTTATGGGCAGCTGGGATACAAAATGCATCTTTCCCAGTTATTTAGGCCTTCTCCCATCCTGCGGAGTCCTACCACAGAATTACAATGTCTGAAGGAAGCAGCAGAAGGATAATCGAGTTGAGGTTGACTTCTAGTTCATCCAGGATTAGAAACACGGCCCCTTGTGCATTAGTCCAGGCCACGTCTGGCCCTCGGCTGGGAGACGAAGGTTGATATCTACTCTGGAAGCTCTCAAAACACTTGAGAAAGCTCTCAAAGGCAATATAAAGATGAAAGTTACTTTCAGGCGGCGAGGAATGGTGCCATTTCGGACACAAAACTCACCTCCAGTGTTTGTGTCGTAACAAAAGGAAGCTCTCAACTAAATGTCAGGGGAATCCACTTGACGGCATTGATTGAATACACCAGGAATGGACATGTTGAGCGAGTAGCGTTACAAGCAAACCGCACGTAGCTCTCTACTCATATTTTTCTGCCTCCTTTGCAATCTTCCCTTGTCTTCAGAGAGTTATCTGCATCTTCTGGGCTTTTGAGAGTTTCTCAAAGTTGCCCAAATCCAGTGGGGAAAATAACTTTGCGTAGATCCTTCAAGGTTGGGTGGTACGGATGACTTTGATTCATCGAACGGAACAGAATAACAGAGTTGGAAGGGACCTTGTAGGTCATCTAGTCCAACCCCACCTCCTGCCCAAGCAGGAGATCCTAGGCCATTTCAGACAAATGGCTGTCCAATCTCTTCTTGAAAACTTCCAGTGATGGAGCGCCCAAAACTCCTGAAGGGAAGCCGTTTCACTGGTTAATTGTTCTCATTGAATTTCTCCTTCATTCTAGATTGGTTCTCTCCTTGATTAGTGTCCAACCATTATTCCTTCTTCTGGCCTTCAGGTGCTTTGGAGAATAGCTTGACTCCCTCTTCTTTGTGGAAGCCCCTGAGATATTGGAGGACTGCCATCATGTCTCCCCTAGTCCTTCTTTTCATCAAACTAGACATACCAAAATTCCTGCAACCGTTCTTCATAGGTTTCAGGCAGGGGTGGGTTCTAAATTTTTTTACTACCGGTTCTGTGGGCGTGGCTTATTTTGTGGGCGTGGCTTGTAGGTCATGTGACTAGGTGGGCGTGGCTAGCTGGTCAGAGTCATTTCTGGAAGGTCCTCGCACTTACGACCAGTCCTTGCACTTACGACCCGACTCATTTGTTTGCTTTTAACACTGATCAGCTGTAGGGCGGCCCTTGGAAGCCCCGCGGCAAGAGTTTAAACAGTTTTTTTTCCCTCTAGTCATCAGCTGGGACTCAGGAGGCAGCAATAGATTGGGGGTGGGGCCAAATAAAAGGTAAGAATAACGTGGGGGGTGGGCAGGCGGGGGGGGAAGAACCGGTTCGATGACATCATATCGTCACCGCTACCGGTTCGGCCGAACCGGACTAAACCGGGAGGAACCCACCACTGGTTTCAGCCTTCAGTATCCTAATCCTCTTTGTTGCTCTTAGAACCTTATTTTTTCCTCACCACTGAATTTCATTTTGCTAGATCTTTCTTGAGCTCATCGTCTGGGATGTTGGGGGGCTATTCCTGCCAGGTTTCCTTTCCCAAGATGTTTAGAGATAGGATTTGTTCTGAGTGAACCACGCCAATGAGAATTTTCCTTGAGATGTTTCCTTGCTTCTTCCACAGGCCGGATGTAAGATCTCGGTGGTCTTCCTTAACTTTTTCACCATGGCCAACTTCATGTGGCTCTTAGTAGAAGCTCTGTACCTCAACTACCTGCTCCTCTCTTCCTTCCCCCAAGGAAAGAAATTCTACTGGTGGCTTGTCTTCTTTGGATGGGGTAAGTCAGGCTGACCCACTTTCTTCCCTTGTGTCTTGTTTTGGTTTTTTAAGTGATGGGATTAAACCAGGGGTGAAATCCAGCAGGTTCTGACGAACCGGTAGCGGAAATTTTAAGTAGTTCGGAGAACCAGCAAATGCCACCTCTGGCTGGCCCCAGAGTGGGGTAGGAATGGAGATTTTGCAATATCCTTACTCCAGGAGTGGGGAGGGAATGGGGATTTTGCAGTATCCTTCTCCTGCCACTCCCACCAAGCAACACCACACCCACCAAGCCACGCCCACAGAACCAGTAGTAAAAAAATTTGGATTTCATCACTGGATTAAACCACTAACACTGAAGGAATATCATTAGCATGATATAGGACCATGATGGCGAACCTATGGCACGGGTGCTACAGGTGGCACGCAGAGCCGTTTCTGTGGGCACGCAGAGCCGTATCTGTGGGCACGCGAGTGTTGCCCTAGCTCAGCTCCAGCACGCATGCGCACGCCGGCCACCTGATTTTTGGCCCTTCCGGGCCCACCGGAAATCAGGAAAGAGGCTGTTTCCAGCCTCCAGAAGGCCTTCGGAGGGATGGGGAAGGCAGTTTTCACCCTCCTCAGGCTCCTAGAAAGCCTCTGGAGCCTGGGGAGGGTGAAAAACAGGCTTATCGGGCCCAGCGTGCCAAAAGCGGGGGGAGCACAGGGATGGGGTCACACATGTGCGGGGAGACAGGGCGCATTGAATTATGGTTGTAGGCACACACGTGCACAAACCCCCTGCGTTCCCCCCACTTTTGGCACGCGACGGCAAAAAGGTTAGCCATCACCGATATAGGATAACCAGTAAGGAACCTGGCTAGAAAGTGAGAGGAAAGCCGGTTGGGTGACGTTGGACCAATCGCCAGGAGACTGGGAGTTCTAGTCCCGCCTTAGGCATAAAAGCCAGCCATGTGACTTTGGGCCAATCACCAGGCGACTGGGAGTTCTAGTCCCGCCTTAACTGGGTGATTTTAGTCGCACCTTTAAAAAAAGCCAACTGAGCGACTTTGGCTCAGTTCCTTTCTCTCGGCCCACCCCACCCAGTAGAGTTGTTGTTGTGGGGAAAATATGTGGAGGAAGATGTGTTGGATATGTTTGCCACCTTGAGCTGTTTGTAAACATAATAAAGGCGGGATACACATAAACAAACTCAATGTGATGCGTATAGAATTATCTCTCTTTCCCCCTTTAGCCATTCAACCAAGGGAGACAGAACACGTTCTAACAACCATTTCCACTCACGGGCAAAAATAGCTTTCTCTAGTTGAGCTTCAGCATATGAAATCCATATTTTTGCATTACCTTGTGGAGTTGCAGGAACAGATAGATCTATCTTTAAAACGTTCACAGTTTTTTTCCAAGCACATCATTTTAATTTGCTTCTGCTTAGCTCAAACTATGAACTTTTTTTTTAAAAAAAAAAAAGCTGCAGAAAATGGGGGTATATTCACACACATGCTACTCTTTACCTGTGAACAATACCCCTAATCAAGGAATTATCAACTCAGACAAACAAGCTCAAAGTGTATGATGGAGATGGGCAGTTAAGATGTTCGAGAAAGAGAGGAGAGGGGGGAGAGAAAGAAAACAAGAAAGGAAGGAAGGAAAGAATGGGGAGCGAGAGAGAGAAAGAAAGAGAAAGGAAGAGAGAGAGAAAGAAAGAGAAGGAAAGAGAGAGAGAAAGAAAGAAAAAAAGAGAGAAAAAGAAAGAACAAGAGAAAGAAAAAAGGAAGGAAGGAAAGAAAGAAGAGAGGAAGAAAGAGAGAGAAAGAAAGAAAGAGGAGAAAAAGAGAAAGAAAGAAAACAAGACAAAAAGAAAAAAGAAAGGAAGGAAGGAAAGAAAGAAGAGAAAGAAAGAGAGAGAGGGAGATAGAAAGAAAGAGAGAAAGAAAGAAAGAAAGAAAAAGAAAAAAGAGAACACCAAGGACCCCACCATTAGAATCACCTAACCCTGGGACACTACGACTGTCATAAATACGAATCAGTTGCCAAGCGTCTGAATTTTAATCACATGACTATGAGGATGTCCCTTTTTCCAGTGCTGTCGTAACTTAGGGCAGTCACTAAACGAACGGTCGTAAGTGGAGGTCTACCCGTGTTTTCTACAAAGCCATCTCTGTTTGATGAACTAACTGGATGGTTGGCTCTAGCTAGTCCTGGGGACGTTTCACTGCAATTTGTAAAAGCTAAATGTAGAATATCGATTTTTCTTTTCTCTCTCTCCTTTTTTCTCCCACTCCTGCTGCAAATTCCGGGTTGTTTTGTGAATCCCCGGGAGGAGAGGGGAGGGCAGCCCTTGGCAGAGTTGAATGCATTCACAAATTCTCTTTTCTCTTTCTTTTCAAGGTTCCCCGACATTCTTCACCACCCTGTGGATATTTCTGAAAGTGTATTTTGAAGACATTTTGTAAGGCTGACCTTTTTCTCACATTGCTGCAAAGTTTGTGTGTTGTGTATGTGTGTTAATGGTGGGTTCCTTCTGGTTCCGCCCGGTTCGGCCAAGCCGGTAGCGGTGATGATATGATGTCACTGAACCGGTTCTCTTTGTTTGGGAACTGCCCCCCCCGCGTTATTCTTACCTTTTATTTGGCCCCACCCCCAATCTATTGCTGCCTCCTGAGTCCCAGCTGATTGGCTAGAAGGAAAAAAATTGTTTAAACTCTTGCCGCGGGGCTTCCAAGGGCCGCCCTACAGCTGATCAGTGTTAAAAAGGCAGTGTGGTGGTAGACCGGTGCCTGCAAAAACAAATGAGTAGACTGGTGCCTCCAAAAATAAATGAGTAGACCGGTGCCTCCAAAAACAAATGGGTACACAGGTGCCTCCAAAAACAAATGAGTAGACTGGTGCCTGCAAAAACAAATGAGTAGACTGGTGCCTGCAAAAACAAATGAGTAGACTGGTGCCTGCAAAAATAAATGAGTAGACTGGTGCCTCCAAAAACAAATGAGTAGACCAGTGCCTCCAAAAACAAATGGGTACACAGGTGCCTCCAAAAACAAATGAGTAGACCGGTGCCTGCAAAAACAAATGAGTAGACCGGTGCCTCCAAAAACAAATGGGTACACAGGTGCCTCCAAAAACAAATGAGTAGACCGGTGCCTGCAAAAACAAATGAGTAGACCGGTGCCTCCAAAAACAAATGGGTACACAGGTGCCTCCAAAAACAAATGAGTAGACCGGTGCCTGCAAAAACAAATGAGTAGACCGGTGCCTCCAAAAATAAATGGGTAGACTGGTGCCTCCAAAAATAAATGAGTAGACCAGTGCCTCCAAAAACAAATGGGTACACAGGTGCCTCCAAAAATAAATGAGTAGACTGGTGCCTCCAAAAACAAATGAGTAGACCAGTGCCTCCAAAAACAAATGGGTACACAGGTGCCTCCAAAAATAAATGAGTAGACTGGTGCCTCCAAAAACAAATGAGTAGACCAGTGCCTCCAAAAACAAATGGGTACACAGGTGCCTCCAAAAACAAATGAGTAGACCGGTGCCTGCAAAAACAAATGAGTAGACCGGTGCCTCCAAAAACAAATGGGTACACAGGTGCCTCCAAAAACAAATGAGTAGACCGGTGCCTGCAAAAACAAATGAGTAGACCGGTGCCTCCAAAAATAAATGGGTAGACCGGTACAGCTCTGCAAGCAGTTAAAAGCCTGGTAGACCAGTACCTCTGCTAAATCCTAAAGAATTGTCACATGACCATCAAGCCACGCCCACAAAATAAGCCACGCCCACAGAACCAGTAGTAAAAAAATTTAGAACCCACCCCTGACACCTCCATGGTTAGTTACATGATCAAAATCCGGGCGATTGGCAACTGACTCATATTTATGACAGTTGCACGGTCCCATGATCCCCTTTGGCGACCGTCGGATAAGCAGAACCAATGGGGAAGCCGGATTCACTTAACAACCGTGTGGCTAACTTAACAACCGCAGCGATTCACTTAACAGCTGTGGCAAGAAACAAGAGGTCATAAACTGGGGCGAGACTCATTTAACAAATGTCTCACTTAGCTCACGGAAATTTCGGGGACAATTGTGGCTGTAAACCGAGGACTATACCTGTGTTCCAAAGTCAAAATTAAAATCGGCGAGCACCCCTGGCCATTCAAAGCCCAGGCACTTCCAATTTAACAAAATTCACATGTACTTTTCAAGTTCTTGACAAAACTTTTATTCAGTAAAATCATACTGTATGTGGGATAAAATAACAATTTAACAGAGATGAAAGGGTCCCTGGAGGTCTTCTAGTCCACCCCCCTGCTCAGGCAGGAAACCCTATACCAGTGATGGCTAACCTTTGGCTGATGCCAAAAGTGTGCGCGTGCAAATGCACGCACAAAACCCCAAAATACAACGTGAACCCACCTGTGCATGCAGCCTGCAACCCCTCACCCTGTTTTGGCTTCCAGGTTGGTGCAAGAGGCCTTCTAAGTTCAAAACACGCCCCCCCCAAAATGCAATGCAAATGGCCCCCATGCATGCGTCAGCTCCCCCACGCATTTGCGCATGCATCCCCCGCATGCCCCCACTCCGCACGCATGCATGGCGGAGACCTGAAGACCAGCTGGCCGCGAACCCTCAAAATGCAATGCGAACGCCCCCTTGCATGTGGCCCGCCCCCACGCATTTGCATGTACATCCCCACATGTGCCCCCCTCCCCCTCCGTGCATGCACGGCAGAGACCTGAAGACCAACTGGCCTGCGGGAGGTCCGTGTGCATGCACGGTGGAGCTGGGCTGGGCCGACAGCTGGCGTGCCCGCAGAGAGAGCTCTGTGTGCCACGCGTGGCAGGCATGCTGTAGATTCGCCATCACAACCCTATACCAGTTCAGACCAGTGGCTGTCCAGTCTCATCTTTGAAAATCTCCAACGATGGAGCAGCCACGGCTTCCGGAGAGAAAACGTTCCACTGATTAATTGTTCTCACTGTCAGGAAAGTTGTAGATTGCATCTTCTAGTTTGCTTAATGCATTGTAAGCCGCCCTGAGTCTCCTGAGAAGGGCGGCATATATAAATCGAACTAATAAATAATAAATAAATAAATAGTTAATCACCTCAGGAGTAGTAGTCACAATAATCAGATTTGTGACGATGCTCGTTACGGTGATATTCTACAAAACGTCCTCAAAATTGTGTGGATATGAACGGCGATCCTTCCTCCAATCTGATGCCCTCAGAAAAACCGCAGTCCCTCCGAAAACAAAGCCAAGGGAAAGGGAGGAAAATCTAATATTAACAGATATTTTAATATATAAATATTATATATATATAATTAAATATATATATTATATAATACATTTATATTTATATAAATATATATTTATATAATAAATTAAATATTAATATATATATAAGCATTAACCATCATGGCTCTCTCTCTCTTTCTCTCTCTCTCTCCCTCTCCAGGTGCTGGGACACAAACCAAGATTCCCCTTACTGGTGGATTATCCAAGGCCCCATCATGGTCTCTGTGGCGGTGTGTATCTGGTTTCCAGTTTCCTTTATGTCAGTGGTAGGAATGGCAACTGGTTTTGCTACCAATATATATGAGCAAAAGACATATGGTGCTGATGGCCCAGTGTTCTCTGAAGGAAAGTCAAAAAAGTCAAAATGGCGGCCGCAGCCTTGTCATCAGCGCCCCTTCCTTTTTGATAGGTGTAAAAACGGCAAAGAAGTAATTCTTAATTTTAAAATACACTGACAACAGTCTGCTTAGTGACCGTTCGAAGTTACAATGGCACTGAAAAAAAGTGACTTAGCAACATTTTTTGTTGTTGGTGGTGGTGGTCTTTTAATGACCCCATAATCCCTTATATCGGGGTGGAGCGCAGGGTAACTGAATGGAGCTGAGTGTTTACTAGCCGGATGCCCTTCCTGTCACCAATGCAGTGTTCGCAGCAAATTGTGCCGAGAGAGAGAAATATTTGCTGCTACCTAGGATTGAACTCACAGCCTCCTGATTGTGAGGCGAGAGCTCCACCTCTAGGCCACTGCACCACTCACTTAGCAACATAAATGTTGGGCTCAAATGTTCCAGTTGCTGGAAAAGAAAAGATCTAGAAGAAGTATCTGAGGGAAAGGAGATATGGGTGAAAAAATAGTCAAAATGGTAGCCGTAACAATAGAGTTGAAATCATCTGCCTGAAAGAATATAGAACGAAGCAACTTAATTTGTGAGGTTATTCAGAATTGTGGCAGATGTGGGAAGCCTATAAATTCGGTACTGGTGGTCCTTGAGTTACAACCATTCATTTAGTGACTGATCGAAGTTACACTGGCACGGAACAAATTAACTTATGACCAGTCCTCACACTTACAACCCACCACAGCATCTCCATAGTAAAGTGATCAAAATCCAGGTGTTTGAAATTTGGCCAGTGTTTATGACGGTTGAAGCATCCTGGGGTCATGTGATCACTATTTGTGACCTACCCAGCTAGCTTCCAAGCAAACTCCAGGGGGGGGGGGAAGAACCTGATTCACTTAATGACTGTGCAGTTCACTTAACAACGATTAAGTGCAGCGATTGGCTTATCCACCATGGCGGAAAAAAAAAGGTCGTAAAATTGGATTTGAGTCACTTTACAACCTTCTTGCTTTAGCAAACGGAAATTTGGGCCCCAACTGTGGCCGTAAGTTGAGGACTACTTGTAAAGAAATACACGCACAGGAGAGAGAGCTGGGTTGAGCTGAGGAGATATTGGGAAATATAAGCCTGGTCTATTGACAAATATCCAGCGACAAATAGTTTGAGAATTGGAATAACCGTAATGAAGGGAAAATGGGACAGAAAATTCAGATCAAGGACAATC
This sequence comes from Pantherophis guttatus, assembly GCF_059756535.1. Taxonomy (NCBI): domain Eukaryota; kingdom Metazoa; phylum Chordata; class Lepidosauria; order Squamata; family Colubridae; genus Pantherophis; species Pantherophis guttatus. The sequence continues at coordinate 154,773,710 of NC_142066.1, forward strand.
CATTAGTCCAGAGTTTCTCAATCTTAGTCACTTTAAGATGTATAGACTTCAACATCTAAAATTCCATGGTTAAGATAAGTGGACTTCAACTCCCAGAATGCCATGCTTATATGGACTTCAACTCCTGGGATTTCATACTTAAAATATGTAGACTTCAGCTCCCAGGATTCCTTGCTTAGGATAGCTGGACTTCAACTCCCAGGATTCCTTGCTTAGGATAGCTGGACTTCAACTCCCAGGATTCCATGCTTAAGAGAGATAGATTTGGTGCTCTCTGAGCTTGGTTGTTAGACATTTCATTATCCAAACTACATAACACCATTAGCGCTAGACTTCAGTCCCCACAATTCCAAGCTGGCTGGGGAATCCTGGGAGTTGTAGTCCACCCATCTTAAAATGGTCAAGGTTGAGAAACACTCTATTAGTCACTGTTATTTCACTCTGTCTCACAAGTCCACATGTCTTAATGTGGGACTTCAACTCCCAGAATTCTTCAGCCAGCCATGCTGACTGGGGAATTGTGGGAGTTGAAGTCCAGTGTCTTAAAGTTGCCAAATTTTGAGAAGCGAAGTTTCATCTGTTATTTCTGCAACCAGCACATTCTCTTTTTTCTCTGTTTCTTCTACACCAACAGATCAATTTCATTCTTTTCATCAATATTGTCCAAATCCTGATGAAAAAACTGCATCCCAGGGACATCAGTTTGAACAACTCATTTCAATACAGGTAAGACAGTGCAGGAACAGCTATAAAGCAGGTTGGGAAATTCTTTCTCCCCCTACCCAAAAAAATCCTTTTCTTGAACAAGAAAACTTGAAAGAAAAGTGAAATTTACAAAAGTGCTTATATTTTCAATTTCATTCGATATTACTGTGCTTTTGTTTTTGTTCGAATTGTAGTTTAGAGCACGCTGCGTGCAATCAGGAGTTTTCAATGCACAATATGAATAAATAAATAAAGATGAACAGAAGAGACGATAAAGAAATGTGGGCATTGCCATCTAAAGATTGGCTGGAGGGGAGGGAAGGAAGGAAGGAGAGAGAAAGAAAGAAAGAAAAAGAAAGAAGGAAGGAAGGAAGGAAGGAAAGAAAGGGAGGGAAGGAAGGAAGGAAGGAGAGAAAAAGAAAGAAAGAAGGAAAGAAGGAAAGAAAGAAAGAAAGAAAGAAAGAAAGAAAGAAAAAAAGAGGGAGGAGGGATGGAAGGAAGGAGAGGGAGGGGAGGGAGAAAGAGAAAGAGGGAAAAAAAGAAAAAGAAGGAAGGAAGGAAAGGAAAGAAAGAAAGAAAGAGGGAGGGAGGGAAGGAAGGAAGGAGAGAGGGAGGGGGAGGGAGAAAGAGAAAGAGAGAAAGAAAGAAAAAGAAGGAAGGAAGGAAAGAAAGAAAGAAAAAGGGAGGGAGGGAGGGAGGAATGGAAAGAAGGAGAGAGGGAGGGGGAGGGAGAAAGAGAAAGAAAGAAAAAAGAAAGAAGGAAGGAAAGAAAGAAAGAAGGAGGGAAAAGAGAAAGAAAGAAAGAAGAAAGAGACAGGGAGGGAGGGAAGGAGGGAGGGGGAGAGAGAAAGAGAAAGAGAGAAAGAAAGAAAAGGAAAGAAGGAAAGAAAGAAAGACGGAGGGAGGGAGGGGGAACGAGAAAGAAAGACAGACAGACAAGGAAGGAAGGAAGGAAGGAAGGAAGGAGGGAGAAAGAGAAAGAGAAAGAGAAAACATTGCTTCGTCCAATAAATACTGTATGTGGGATGGCCCCATAGAGATGACAACGCTGACTCCAATGGAGTACACAAGTGCCCTCTAGTGGCCATTGCTACTTAAGAGTTCCTTCAGTTCTGTAAACTCTGCTTTTTCTTCCCTCCACCCCACTTCACCCCTTTCCTAGACGCCTCTCTAAGTCCACCCTGCTTCTCATTCCCTTGTTTGGAACCCATTACATCATCTTCAACTTCCTGCCCGAATACAGCCACGTGGGAGCCCGTCTCTACTTTGAGTTGTGCATTGGATCCTTTCAGGTGAAGTACCACTGGAAGGTTTGTTGTGCAGGATAAGGGGGCCATCTTGCTAAAAAAAGCAATATTATTATTATTATTATTATTATTATTATTATTATTATTATTATTATTATTATTATTATTATTATTATTATTATTATTAGCGATGCATTTTAAAAAAGGGAGGATGAGCTTTGTCAGCCCTGCGAGATGTCCTTGACATATGACCACAATTAAGCCAAAACTTCTGTTGCTAAGGGAGAAACTTGTTAAGTGAGTTTTATCCTGGTTTACAACCTTTTTTGCCCCGGTTGTTAATTGTGTTGGAAGAAATGTCCACCTGGGTTCAGTTCCGAGTGGGGAGAAAGACACTGGGAACATGGAGGCTATTTGGAAAGTTGGTTTAATGGTGGACAGGACCACGTGGTTTGAGGTCCTGAGCAATAGAGCACATGGGTAAGAGAAAGAGGGAAAGATTTATACCCTCTTTTGGGCCCCGCCTTGGAGCTTCCTGTTCCTGTGGCAAGGTCCTGTATTCTGATTGGTCGTCAGACTCCCATGCAGGGGTAACTTTGTAGGTTGTCTTGAGTCCCAGGCATGGTTGAATCTTGCAGGGTGATGCAATCTCCCCAGGTGCCATCTGGTGAGCTCTGTTGATAGATAGATAGATAGATAGATAGATAGATAGATAGATAGATAGATATGGATGGATGGATGGATAGATAGATAGATAGATAGATAGATAGATAGATAGATAGATATAGATATAGATAGAAAGGTAGCTAGGTAGATAGATAGATATAGATAGAAAGGTAGGTAGATAGGTAGGTAGATAGATAGATAGATAGATAGATAGATAGATAGATAGATAGATAAGTTCTGTTGCTAGATGGGTCGAGGGCTAATCCTATCCTGTCCTGAGGGCCATGTCTTAATCCCATCACCCTGGATCTGAAAGGAGGTGCAGGGAGCTGCTTGGTCTTTAAAACATGTTTTCCCTTTTCTCATCCAGGGAAATATATTCTGCCTTTTTAATGTTTCCTAAAATATTACCTAAAATATTATGAGCTTGTCGATCGAAAGGTCGGTTCGAATCCCTAGTGCCGCGTAACAGAGTGAGCTCCCGTGACTTGTCCCAGCTTCTGCCAACCTAGCAGTTCGAAAGCACGTAAAAAATGCAAGTAGAAAAATAGGGACCACCTTTGGTGGGAAGGCAATAGCGTTCTGTGCACCTTTGGCGTTTAGTCATGCTGGCCACATGACCACAGAGACGTCTTCAGACAGCGCTGGCTCTTCGGCTTTGAAACAGAGATGAGCAGCGCCCCCTAGAGTCGGGAACAACTAGCACATATGTGCGACGGGAACCTTTATCTTTACCTTAAACTATTTCATTCTTCTAGGAGGGCGATGGGTGCTAACTTTCTTTAAGTGAATCATGGCAGTGGTAAAGTTAGTAACACAGTTAACCAAAACCTTCATGTTATTCAGCAAGCCAGTTTTGTTAAGTGAGCTTTACAATCTTTTTTTGCCACCATTGTTATCACTAAGCGAATCATGTCACTAAGCAACTCGATTTTCTGACAAGCAAAGTCAAAGGGGAAAGTCAGATTCACTTAACAACCGTGTTGTCAACTGAACAACTGAAGTGATTCGCTTAACATCCGTGGCAAGAAAGGTCGTAAAATGGGGCAAAATTCATTTTCTGTCTCGCTCAGCTACGGAAATTTTGGGCTCCGTTGTGGTCGTAAGTCGAGGAACGCCTGTATATCCACAGAAATGGAGAGCGAGGTCGAGTAACGTCTGTGTTTCTCCTATTTTAGGGCTTCATCGTTGCCTTTTTGTACTGTTTCCTGAATCAAGAGGTAAGGAGCTTAATCATTGTCGATATTTCTGTGGCTGCAAAAGGGAAGCCATTATTTCTTTTTCCCTCAGGTCAATCCAGGCCTCCAAAGATTACTCTAACTCCCTTGGTGAATGTACCACTCTCTGGAGAGATCAAGGCCTGGAGGATCTTGGAGAGTCGAGGGAGAGTTAAATTGCCTTTAATTGTTTTTAAATTGTCTTTTTAAAAAATGCACTCGGAACAGAAGGAAAAAAAAAACAGTGTTTCTCAGTCACAGCTTTAAGATGTGTGGACTTCAATTCCCAGAATCCCTTAGCCAGCCATGCTGTGAGTCGAAGCCAGGCATGCTGGTGGAGGGATTCTGGGAGTTGAAGTCCACAAACATTGGCTGGGGAATTCTGGGAGTTGAAGTCCACAAACATTGGCTGGGGAATTCTGGGAGTCGAAGTCCACACATCTTAAAGTTGGCAAGGCTGAGAAATGTTGCTTTCTCCCACTCTTCTGGCTGCCCCTTTCCTGAACTTGAGATGGATGAGGCATATTTTGGTAGCTCTCAAACGATGTTGTCATGCAGGAAATCTATTTATGTGGTTGCTAGGAGTCGAAAATGACTTCTCAACACATAATGAATCAATCAATCTTGAGGAAAACCAAAAACACAGTGGGAGAGGTTTAAGAAAATGCCGATCAATGGAAAAAAAATAAATAAATTCCTCCTTTAGGCCAGGCTAGGATGAGTTGGGCGGCATATACCGAAAATAAATAATACAGGAAGTCCTCAATTTATGACCACAACTCACCCCAACATTTCTCTTGATAAGCAAGAAAGATGTTCATTGAGTTTTGCCCCATTTTACGACCTTTCTTGCCACAGTTGTTAAGTGAATCGCCTCAGTGGTGGGTTGCCCCCGGTTCGGACCGGTTCGCAAGAACCGGTAGTAAAACCGGCGGGAGGCTCCGCCCACTGACCCAGACGTCATCATAGGTGATCTGCGCATGCGGAGAAGTTCAGGGAGAACCCACCCCTGAATCACTGCAGTTGTTTAATTAGTAACACGGTTGTTAAATGAATCTGCCTTCCCCATTGACTTTGCTGGTCAGAAGGTCGCAAAAGGAGATCAAGTAACCCTGAGACACTGCAACCGTCATAAATATGAATCAGTTGCCAAGTGTCCGAATTCTGATCATGCAACCCACATGGGGATGTTGCATTGGTTGTAAGTGTGAAAAATGGTCCTAAGTCACTTTTTTCAGTACCGGTTGCTAAACGAACGGTGGTAAGTCAAGGACTACCTGTATTTCATTATTAACTTTGGTATCTATTTCTAGTTATAGGTATTCCTCGACTTACAATCATTCTTTTAGTGGCCAGCACTGAAAAAAAGATAGTTATGCCCAGTCCTCACACTTATGACCAATCCTCACACTTATGACCGCCACACCATTCCCCACATACGTGATCAAAATTCAGTTGCCTGACGACTGGCATGTTTTTATGACAGTTTCAGTGTCCTAGGGTCGTGTGATTCTCTTTTGCGACCTGACAAACAAAGTCAATGGGGAAGCCAGATTCACTTAACAACTACGTGACTAACTTAACAACTGCAATGACTCGCTTAACAATTGTGTCCAGAAAGGTCGTAAAATGGGGCAAAACGCACTTAACAACTGTCTCTCTTTAACAATGGAAATTTTCAGCTCAGTTGCAGTCATAAGTTCGAGGACTACCTTATAAAACGAATAAATGATTTTTCCAGTAATGGCAGCTATTGTTATTTTCAAGGTACAAACAGAACTTTGCCGGAAATGGCGAGGCAACAATTATGAATTTATGATGCCTTCTAGGAGGAAGAAGAACAAATGGACGGTGCCCCCGAGTTCCGGAATCAAAGTGACAAACTTGATGTTTAAGAATTAATTGAGATCAGCGTTTTTCAACCTTGGCCGCTTGAAGATGGGAGGACTTTAATTCTCACTGGCTGGGGAATTCTGGGAATTGAAGTCCATGCATGCTGGCTGAGGAATTCTGAGAGTTAAAAGTCAGTTTAACAACGGGTTCGGTGATCGCGCGTTTCGCGCGCCTGCGTACTTTTACAAATACGAATCTTCTGTGTTACCGCTTGGGAGTAACACAGCTAAAGTGCGGCAATCCGCCAATCAGCTGAGAAGATAAAGGTAAGTAAAGCCCACGAGCGGGCGGGCCAATCTGATCGTCGGAGCGAACCGGTTTGCCCGAACTGGTAGAATCCCACCCCTGGTTGAAGTCCATGCATGGAAGCAAGGGAATTCTGGGAGCTGAAGTCCACATATCTTCCAGCGGCTAAGGTTGATCAACACTGACCCTGTGAATAGCGAAAGTACAAATCTCCATCAAGATTCAACTCCGAGCTCGGAGATTTATCACGATTTCTTCAAGGCTGCAGCTCTCATCCACAACGGAATCACCTCATCTCATTTTCGATGTTAAGTGATATGTTAAATATTGTGTAGGGTGTGCGTTGGCAGATGTACTTAGCTCCACACCCCTCGCCTTCTTAACGAGAAGTAACGTAATGTGACTACAAGGAGCCCTTGATTTGAAACAACAATTCGTTTAATGACAGCATTGAAAAGATTGACTTATATCTGGTCCTCGCACTTACGACCGTTGCGGTATTCCCAACGGTCACGCGATTAAAATTCAGGCACCGGGCGACGGTGTATTGATGATGGATGCAGAGTTCTGAGATCGCCCTTTGCAACTTTCCCAGCCGAGTCAATGGAGGAAGCCAGATTCACTTAATGACTGTGTGACTCACTTAACAGCTAGGATGATTTGCATAACACCTGCGGCAAAAAAAGGTCGTTAAAAAAAAGTATGGCTCACTTAGCAACCCCCTTGCTTAGTAATGGAAGTTCCGGTGCTAATTGTGGTCATAATTAGAGAACTATGTAACGAGAAGCTCGGCATTCAGCGGTAAAAGTTTGAAATGGCCCTGCTTTAGTGTGGCTGCCAGTTTGAGCTGGAAATATAAGGGCAGAGGATCAGACAGAACAGTCCTCGACGTACGACCAAAATTGTGCCCTAAATCTCTGTTGCTAAGCAAGCCAATTGTGAAGTGAGTTTTGCCCCATTTTAAAACCTTTTCTCCCGCAGCTGTTAAGTGAATAGCTACAGTTAAGATAGTAACATGGTCGTTGAGTGAATCTGGCTTCCCCATTGACTTTGATTGACAGACGTTCGCAAAAGGAGATCATGTGACCCCCATCCAGGGAATGCACCTGCGCCCAGCCTCAAAAACGTGCTTAAATAGGACGGCATAGAGCCGGGGCGGATGGACTGGCCCAGCCACAATTTCCGCTGCCGGTTCGGGCGAACCAATCCGAACCAGCTAAATACCACCTCTGATGCCAGCATCCCCATTTTGACTGTGGGGATGCCGCAACGTTGTGAAAAAACAAGTCGCCGGCCACTTTTTAAAGTGGCGTTGTAACTTCAGACAGTCACTAAACGAATGGTTGTAAGTCGAGGGCTACCGATATGCTTTGCCCGAACCTCTAAAAACCGTACCCTTAGTTAATATGCGTAGTAGACAATCAGGTTGTGTTCGGACCGTTTCGGCGTTGTATTTTTTAACCAAGCTCACCCGTTGCCTTCTTAAATATTCCTCGCCTGTCTCCCACCCCCAACCCCCTCAAAACAATCCTTAGTGAAACTCAGCGGTTGTGTAATTGCTTTCTATGGGCCTCTGCTCTCTATTATTGCTCTCTACAGGTACTTTGGTAAAACATCATCACCTAGACGTATCTTGAAAACTGCCGTTGCGTTAAGAATTGCTTCTGTGTAGTCGTGTTTCAACAATGAAGACCATGTTACTTTTTTTGATGGCTAAATGTTACAAAAACGCACAAAACCAGTGGCATCAAAAATAACCCTTCCGTACCAGTTTAAGAGTCTATACGGGCACGCAGGAAGGACCGGGTTTATTAATGATGCTCATTGTTTCATGCAGGGATCTCCAAAATCGGCAACTTTTAAGACTTGTGGACTTCAACTCCCATGAATTCCCCGGCTGCGGAATATTGGAAGTACACAAGTCTTAAGAAGTTGCCAACTTTGGAGATCCCCGGTTTTAATGGAAACGATCAAAAATAAGGACACAATTTCAGTCACAGGCAGATTATGCAAAAAAAAAAGCGTGACACAGCTGATATTTATTTCTCAAGTAATGCAGGAGACAGCTGGGACAGCCCTATAGAGAGTCCTCAACTTCTGATTGCCATTGACAATTTTGGTCGTAAATCGTGACAGTCGTAAAGCAGATCATCAGACAACCAATCTAATTTTATCATCTTTTTTTGTGGTGGTTGTTAAATGACTGTAGTGATGATAAAGCAACAGTCATGATTGCATTCAGTAAATGGCAAAGTCTGGATGGTTTTGCTGGAAACCAAAAGTACATATATCTGTTTTGGGTCAAACTGTCATAAATTGTGGTCATGTGACTGCAGGACTTAACAGATAGGCCAGTTGCAAAGGCCATATGACTGGGCAGAGAGGTGGATATTGGAACTTTGTAACCGGGTCATAAATACCCTTTTTGGGGGTCCGTCATAAGTTTGAATGTTCACTAAGTGACCAATCGTAAGTTGAGGACAACCTGTATTTCATTTGGATGAACACTACAGGCATTTAAATATGCAGCAGAAAAGTGACTGGTCATAAGTCAAGGACTATCTGTGTTTCATTAGGATGAACACTAGGGGTCCATTTAATGTGAAACAGAAGTTGAACATAAGATGGTCAACTTACATGGTCAACTTACATGGTCTCCTTTGTAGATTAGATTTATCTGTCTCTGGCTGCCCCAGAGACAGACAGACAATGATGGTGTAACAATCTGAAATCTTGGGTCCCAGAAATGTATATTGAAAGGCAGAAAGAGATCATGCACACCATAACATGACCCCGTGGAGACTTCCATTCTTCTGGTCTCCTACCTTCTGCAAAGCTTTCCTAGAAGGTTTCAGAAGCCAGGTCAAAAGATTATTGGGTCATGGATACTGGCTGTAGGTTGAGAATCAACACGGATAAAAATTGGGGCAACACGAGATAAGGATGGAAGAGAAAATATTTGTAACTCAGGGTTGAATTGTGGAATCCTTGGTGTCCTCCAAGGTTTTCCTGAAGATGTTTTATGACCCTACTAGGGAACATCATCAGTGCTACAAGAGAGTGGGGTGTGCGAAGTGAAGGAGGAAGAGGAAAGCAAGAAGGAGGCAATGACTATGGGATCCTTGGTGCTCTCTGAGTTTGGTGGTTAATTTTGCAGATGTTTTATCACCCAGCTAGGTAATATGATCAATATTAGAAGGGTGGATGGTGTGCAGAAGAAGAGGAGGACCGGTGGGGAGGAGGACTGTGGGGTCCTTGGTTCTCTTTGAGCTTGGTTTTTCCCTGCAGACATGTCATGATCCAACTAGGAAATATCATCAATGCTACAAGGGAAGTGGAGTGTGCAGAGTGGAGGAGAAGGAGAAGAAGAAGAAGATGGAGAAGAAGAAGAAGATGGAGAAGAAGAAGAAGAAGGAGAAGAATTGTGGTGTCCTCAGTGTTCTCTGAGCTTCGTTGTTTACTTACACAGATTTCATGACCCAACTAGGTAACATCATCAATGGCAGGGGCTACCAAAAAAAGTCTCCCTTCTAGAACTGATGATATTACCTAGTTGGGTCATGAAATGTCTGTAAGAAAAAAACCATGTTCAGACAGCACCATGGACCCTTAACAATTAGAGCTGTGATCTGTTGAGATTCTGCTTCGTTGTGAGGAATTGGGGGGCTTAGATGGGCCAATGTTAAGAATGCATCTAGAAATGAAGTCAAGAAGCCCCCTTCTTTGTGAGCATATTGCCTTAAAAATGAATAAATTTTCCAAAATTCCGATCACCGTGTGTGGTTTCTCACTCATTAAGTTGCAGAATAACCAACTCTTAGTGCGAAGAAGCAACTGCTGTGTCTTCTTAACGTCTGATTTGACAGGTTGCAATCTCAAAAGTTGTTATGGAAACTTCATCCTTTAGTGTCCTCCAGAAAATCCCTGTTTGTTTACTGGGAGTGGGGTGGAGATGCAGCCACTAATCACAACTGAAAAGGTGGAAAATTGACATCTATGGATGCCTGGAAGATCACAGTGTAAATTGGGCTGGCGGAAAGTGTTAGATTGATCATATTCATGTAATTATCTTGAAGGAAAAAAATAATGAAGTTTTCCTGGCTCTTGTTTAATGCGGCTTTGAAGTCGAAGGAACAAGAATTAATTCAGGGAACTTGTCAAGATTAAATCTATGCCCTCCGGCAATTAATTGAGTTCTCAGTCCTGCAAAGAGAAATTACCCAACTTTAATATGATTATTTTTTTTTCCACGCTGTTGTGTTAGAACTAACAGCTTGACAAAGTCCAAATTGTTATAAACCCATCTGAACGTAGAGAAATGTCGGGTGTGGCTGGGCGCGAGTTTGCCTGTAAAATTTGGCACAATTTAACTTGTGTGTTTCAAGTAGCATAGTATTGTATCCTGGGGGAATCACCTGAAGTATTAGTACCACTTTATAAAACCTGAGTAAGGCCACGCTTGGAATAGTGCATCCAGTTTTGGTCGCTGCAAAAGTTGAGAATTTGGAAAAAGTGCAGAGAGGAGCAATTAAGATGATTAAGGGCCTGGAGACGACAACATATGAAGTACAGTTGTAGGATTTGGGTATGTCTAGTTTAATGAAAAGAAGGACTAGGAGTGACATGAGAGCAGTCTTCCAAAGTCTCAGAAAAGGGGGTCATCCTATTCTCCAAAGCCCCTGAGGGCAGGACAAGAAGCAACGGGTAGAAACTCAAGGAGAGAGGCAACCTGGAATGAAGAAGGAACAGTGAGAACAATTAACCGGTGGAACAACTTGTTGTGTGTGCATTGAATTATGGGTATGGGCATGTGTGCGTGTGACCCCCCCCCGCGCTCCTCCCACTTTTGGCACACAACAGCAAAAAGGTTAGCCATCACTGTCCTAGAGCGTGTCAAATTTCAATTTCCAAACATTAGTGGTGCTCAAAAGCTGTGACATGTCTTGGGAATTGTAAAGATGTTTTGGTTACTTTAATATAATTAATATAATTAATATACTTTAATATAATTAATATAATGTTTGGTAATTAACTACATAAATATCATAACCTTTTAATGTTGGATCCCCCCTTGCTTACTGTATGATAGGGATGTCAAACTCAAGGCCCGCGGGCTAGATTGGCCCACGGGGTCCGGGGTGTGGGGCCACCCCGGAAATAGTGAGGGATCGGCCCATGGTGCCTCTGCCAGCGAAAACGAGTTCCCAAGCTCCATTTCCGGTTGCAATGGCTTCCTGCAACCCTCTGCCAGCTTAGGAGCCGTTCTTCCTTCCCAAGGATCAGCCCACGGATTTCCATTGCTCTCCTCTCCTCTGCCTTCTGCGCATCCGTGTGTCAGGCACTGGACCCAGCTGTTCCTCCTCTTCCTCATCTGCCATCCAGACCTGGAGGCTGCTAACTCTAATGCAGCTGTTAATGCGGCCGCACGGGTGATTATGGGAGCGACGTGTTGCTCCTATGTAACACCTCTCCTGCGCGAGCTGCACTGGCTCCCGGTGGTCTTCCGGGTGCGCTTCAAGGTGTTGGTTCTCACCTTTAAAGCGCTCCATGGCTTAGGGCCAGGGTACCTATGAGACCGCCTGCTGCTACCGATAACCTCCCACCGGCCAATACGCTCTCACAGAGAGGGCCTCCTCAGGGTGCCGTCGGTCAAGCAATGTCGGCTGGCGGCCCCCAGGGGGAGAGCCTTCTCTGTGGGGGCACCCGCCCTGTAGAATGAGCTACCTCCTGAACACCACTGATCCCGGATCTCCGTACCTTCCTTAAGGCCCTGAAGGCTTATTTATTCCAGCAAGCCGGCCTAGCCTAAATGGTTTTTAATGAGATTTTTAAATTTATAGACTTGGGGTTTTAAATTGGGAGGCCGATTGATTTAATCCCTTTTAATTATCTTAACTTTTGTATTGTATGTATTTTAATTTTGGCTGTTCACCGCCCTGAGTCCCTTTTGGGAGAAGGGCGGTATACAAATAAAATAATAGCCTTGATAGTACAGTGGTTTAGTGCACCCTGTTATTAAGAACAGCTGCCTGCAATTACTGCAGGTTCGAATCTCTCCAAGGCTCAAGGTTGACTCAGCCTTCCATCCTTTCTAAGGTAGGTGAAATGAGGACCCAGTTTGTGGGGGCAATAAGCTGACTTTGTATAAAATATACAAAAGAATGAAGGCTATTGCTTAACGCATTGTAAGCCGCCCTGAGTCTCCGGAGAAGGGCGGCATATAAATAAAATAAAATAAAATAAAATAAAATAAAATAAAATAAAATAAAATAAAATAAAATAAAATAAAATAAAATAAAATAAAATAAAAAACTCTCTGTCTGAGGGCTAACGGAGGGCCCAGGCTCCGCCTCTGTCTGTTTCTCTCTCTCTTTGCTAGCTCCATTCCCTCTTCCCCCTTGGAGATCTCAGGTTGCCTTGATGCCGACTCTGACTCCCACGCCTCCTCCTCCTCCTCCTCCTCCTCCTCCTCCTCCTCCTCCTCCTCCTCCTCCTCCTCCTCTGATTTGGCTGCTGGAGGGGCCGGTGGCCGACAGGCCACAACATCAAGTCTCTCTCCAAGCGGGCAGATGCAACACCTGGAATCAATCAACCTGCCAGGATTAGGAGCGCAGCCAGGGTGCATGGAAAGCGCCTCGCATCTGGTCCCACAAATGTGGAGGATGGCTTCTTCCAGCATCCATGGTGAAGTGGTGGTATTCAGCCGGTTCGGGAAAATACCACCACTTAGTGGTAGTGGCGACCTTGGGGTGAGGCTGTTCCTGCCCACACCCCGCCTACCTGCCCTGGCACTATGCCATCCTATTTAGCCGCGTGCGTGCGTGCATGCCACACATGAGAGCAAAGCGTGTGCATGGAAGGTATGCACGTGCTCACATTTTCAGTGTGCGGTAAAATTATTTGAAACCCGCCTCTGCCGTGGTGTCTCAACTTGGCCTGGACGGCCCCTTCCAGCTCAGCAGTGCTGCTTCAGCCCCACCGCCTGGCCCCCCGCTTCTGGCCAGATTGGGTGAGCCACAGTGAAGGGCTTTTGGTGATGTTTGCCGAACAAACTGAGCCCCGCCTGCCCTCCCAACTCCACTCCTCTGTCAATTCCCAAAGTCACTGGGTCTCCAGAAAAAAAACCCCAATGCACAATCAATGGCAGGGGTCCCCAAACTCCAGGCCGTGGCCGATTCAGAACCGGATTGTGGGAGAGGCTGGCTGTTCACATGTACAGCTACACTGGTACGAGTGGCGCCCCAAAGGCTTCTCCATGCCCAAAGCTTCTGCTTCTGTTTATAAGCGCTCTGTGCTTAGAGCTTGAAGCATTGCTAGGGACCCCACACATCCAATTTACGGTCTGTTTCTGTTGCTTCCCTCTGGGAGGAGGTTCCGGAGTATCTAAAGCAGGACAACCAGGTTCTGGAACGCCTAGGCCATCCATCTGGCAAATTCACGAGATTCTTTCCTTCCCCACCCCATGCATCTGTGTATGTTTGAACTAGACTGTGATGTTTCCCTTTGTCATATATGTGTGTCAGAGGTGGTATTCACCAGTTCTGGAGAACCGGTAGTGGAAATTTTGAGTAGTTCGGAAAACCGGTAAATACCACCTCTGACTGGCCCCACCCCCATCCATTCTCTGCCTCCCGAGTCCCAGCTGATCAGGAGGGAATGGGGATTTTGCAGTAACCTTCCCCTGCCACGCCCACCAAGCTATGCCACGCCCACCAAGCCACACTCACAGAACTGGTAGCAAAAAAAAAATTGAATCCCACCACTGATGTATGTGTATATGAGTATATGCATAATAGTTATTTTTTGAGAGCTGAATGCAATACATTTCATATTTAATTGTTCTGTTCTCTTCTGTTCCCGTTCCTATCCTATCCTATCCTATCCTATCCTATCCTATCCTATCCTATCCTATCCTATCCTATCCTATCCTATCCTATCCTATCCTATCCTTTTCTTCTATTCCTATTGCCGTTGCTGTTCCTATCCTATTTCTATTTCTATTTCTTATTCAATTCTATTTTCTATTCTATTTCTTATTTTATCCCATTCTAATGTATTCTATTCTCTCTCTCTTTATTCTGTTCTGTTCTATTCTATTCTATTCTTCTATTGTTAGGAGGCAATATGCTATTTAGTATACTGTCTTTGGTGTAAGCTGCCCAGAGTCCTCGGAGAGTGGGTGGCATAGAAATATGAATAATAAATAAATAATAAATAAATATCCTATCCTATCCTATCCTATCCTATCCTATCCTATCCTATCCTATCCTATCCTATCGAAATCCTTCGGAGAATTGATCTCGCACTGCTTCTGGCTTCCCATCCCTTTGCAAAAGCTTTTGGCACAGGGAAGTCTGAAGGAACTGCAAAACTGCGCCCCAAAGTCTTCTCTTCTCTCTTGCGTGAGTGGAGTTGTGTCTCTGTGTGTGTGTGTGCGCGTGTGACAGCCCATCACTCACACAACCCAGTTCCCTTCTCCTCCTCCCCCTCCCTCCCCCTCACCCAGCTAGGCCGCTAACCACAAAGTTTGGGGACCACTGATGTACTTACTGCGTGTCCTTCCAGGAGAATCCTTGGACCGCTGAGATTTTGAGAAAGATAAAGCAGAGTGCCACTAGATGGCGACCTGTCCTTTAAAGATGGCTTTTTTGGTTGACAGCTGTCCTGTTTCTCTCTCAACCAGCATGAAACCGCCTCCTGCAAAATAATTTGGGGGGGGGGAAAAAAGCCTCCGTTGCTTGAAAAATGGATTGAAAAGGACTCCAGGGCTCCGTAACTGGGAACACCCGTAATGTCTTTCCTCCTCCCCCGCCCATCCCTTGTTGGCATTTCTTTTTGCAACAGATAATAACCGCAAAATTGCGGCCTTCCCTGGTAGCTGGCAGGATGGATTCAAGCAGAACGTGACTTGTTAGAAATACGAAATGAGTAAACAGAGTCTGTGTTTCTTAACCTCGGCAACTTTTAAGACAATTCTCAGAATATCCCCAGCTAGCAGGCTGGGTAAAGAATTCTGGGAGTTGAAGTCCACACACCTTAAGGTTTTTCAAGATTGGGAAACACTGGTTAAAGGGCTTCTCACAGAGGCGGGATTCAGCCGGTTCGTAATTTACATCCGGTTTGCCAAACTGGTAGTTGCAAGGACTAGTTGGCCTCCGCCCATCCCTCCCCTCCCAGGAATCTCCACACAGCCCGTTTTGGATGCTAGATAAGTGCAGGGCCTGCACAGAGGCTCTGGGAGGGCGAAAAACAGGTCTCCCAGAAGTGCCAGAAATCTAGAAACAGGCCCGTTTCTGGCCTCCGGAGGGCCTCAGGAGCCCAGGGGAGGCCATTTTCGCCCTCCCGGAGGCTCAAAGAAAGCTTCTGGAATCTGGGGAGGGTGAAAAACAGGCCTCCTGGAAGCTCCGGAAGTCTGGGAACAGGCCCGTTTCTGGCCTCTGGAGGCCTCCGAAACCAGGGGGGGTCATTTTCGCCCTCTCAGAGGCTCGAGGAAAGCCTCCCGAGCCTGGGGGTGCAAACCCCCCCCCCTATAGTGCAGGAGGCTGAGTAGGCCACGCCCACAATGGCCACGTCCACCCAGCAACTGGGCAGAGAACCAGTTGCTAAAATTTTTGAATCCCACTTCTCATAATTTAAGGCTGCATATAGCAATAGCACTTAGACGTATATACCGCCTCACAGTACTTTTACAGCCCTCTCTAAGCGGTTTACAGCGTCAGCCTACTGCCCCCCAACAATTGGGGTCCTCATTTTACCCACCTCAGAAGGAAGGAAGGTTGAGTCAACCTTGAGCCTGGTGAGATTTGAACTGTTAAAACTGCTGACAAACTGCTGGCAGCCAGCAGTCAGCAGACGTAGCCTGCAGTACTGCACTCTAACCACTGCGCCACCACGACTGATATAGGTAATTGTCATCTTACAACCATTGGTTTAGTGACTGTTTGAACTTATAATAGCGCTGGAAAAAGTGACCGATGTCCATTTTTCATATTTATGACTGTTGCACCGTCCCCCTAGTCACGTGATCAAAATTCAGACACTTGGCAACTGGCATGTACTTATGACAGTTGAAGTGTTCTGCAGATCTTTTGTAACTTTCTGACAAGCAGAGTTACTGAGGAAGCTAGATTTGCTTTATATTGGTGTGTTGGAAGAAAACTCCGGTCCAGTTCCAATCCGGGAGAATGACGCAGGGGCTAACCAATTTGGAAGCAGGCTGCAGGAAAGTAGGTCTCTGTTTATTTGGTAGCCAGAAACTAGTGACAGCAACATGTTTCTGGGGTGGCTGACAAAATACGGTTGAGAGTAGATGGGCTTTTATAAAAGGATAGTGACAGGATAGTGGGCCTTTATACATTTTGGGGGCTTTGTGATTGAGATGCCTGTTTCTATGCAATAATATGTCCTTTAATATTTTAATGCCTATTGTTAGATTCCTATGGAATCGTGTAGGGGTCATGGCTGGCTCTACAGGCAAAAGGGGAAATGCAAATTCTAGGTGTTTTGTTTGTCTGAGCTAATCTTGTCAGTTTCCGCTCCTTGCCTTTTGTATTGCCTATTTGGAGTTTCTGGCTGCTCTTTGCTTATGAATAGAGTGGCCCAGCTTTCTGAATGGATACAAAATATCCATTCAGGGGAAATATTTTATTCTGTCTCTTTAATATTTAGAATAAAGAATATTTTATTCTGGGGGAGGCGGGGTGTCTTCCTACACGTGTGACTAATGTAACAGCTACAGTGACTTACTTAACAACTGTGGCAATTAAAGGTCGTAAAATGGGGCAAAACTCACTTAACAACAGTCATGCTTAGCAACGGAAATATTGGGCTCGACTGTGGTCGTAAGTCGAGGACTATCTGCGTTACATGATGATGATGGGATTCAAGGCAGGAAAATTCACAGAGAGGAAGAAAAACAGTGCAGCTTTGGTAACTTAAGGGATTTCTGAATGCCTCCCCCAAAAAATCAAATTAAATTAAATCGAAGTCTTTACAAAGGAGTAAAACGATACTGTAGTAATTCAGGATCGTCTCAGATGGGAAGGAAACTCTTTTTCAGTTGTTCTTTCCATCCTTAATTTTTTTTTTAAAAAAAACCACAATTTGGTGGAAGCTGAAGAAAACAACTTCTGGGTTCCATTACGGTCATAAATCGAGGACTATTTTACATAAAGGAAATGCCAAGGTGGTGGTGGTGAGGAAAATGGGTGGGTGAAAGCTCCCTGGCTCCAAGCTACAAATTAAATCAAATTAAAGAAGAGGCAGGCAGGCAGGCAAGCAGGGACAAGTGGAAATGACTCTCGTTCCAACAGAGTCGCTTTTATTAAAAAAAAAAATCTCCTTTTCTTTTTCCTTCTTCTTCATCTGCTTCGCTCCTCACCCAGACTTTTAGAGGGTGGACAGGTAAATGAAAACCTAGGCAGCGCTTAAAAGCTACTTACGACTTGTCACCTGGGAAATTAGGACCATTAAGGAAAAGGAAAAGCAACAGAGAGAAAGAAAAGGAGAAAGAAAATGTCTTTTTCTCTTGCTCTCTCACACACGTACACACAACACACACACACACACACACACAAATGCTACTCCCTGTAGATCACTACGCGGAGTCTATAATCAAGAGGAAACCGAGGATTGTAGGTTGCTTAGAGCTCAAACAATGATCTATCATCCATTTACTAGTGTGTCTTTCTTCCTTTAGAATAGAATAGAATAACAGAGTTGGAAGGGACCTTGGAGGTCTTCTAGTCCAACCCCCTGCTTAGGCAGGAAACTCTACACCACTTCAGATAAATTGTCCTTCAATCTCTTCTTAAAAAACCTCCAGTGTTGGAGCATTCACAACTTCTGGAGGCAAGTTGTTCCACTGATTAATTGTTCTCCCTGTCAGGAAGTTTCTCCTTTAGTTCTAGGTTGCTTCTCTCCTTGATTAGTTTCCACCTGTTGCTTCTTGTCCTGCCCTCAGGGGCTTTCTTAGAAGGGGTACTTTAAAAAAAGGGGGTGTGTGTCATGTGATCTTATCATCCAGGGTCGGCCCCCATCAAATAGAGCAGACCAGGACATCAACTTCCAAGGAAGTCAAGTTATTTTGACAGGTGGTCTTTAACTTACAGACACAATCGAGCCTAAATTTTTCCATTGCTAAGTGAGACACTGGTTAAGGGAGTTTGGCCCCATTTTACAACCTTCCTTGCCCGATTTGTTAAGTGAACCGCTGCAGTTGTTAATGTTAGTCACATGATTGTTAAGCGAATCTGGCTCCCCCATTGGCTTTGCATATTGCAAAAGGGGATCGCGTGAATTTGGGATACTGCAATCGTCATAAATACACGCCGGTCTGAATTTTGATCCAGGTGACCCCGGGACAGTGCAACCGTCGTAAATATGGCTCATTTGCCAAACGTCTGAATTTTGATCCCGTGACTGTAGGGATGCTGCTACAACAGTTGTGTGAAAACTGGTCATAAGCAGCGGTGGAATTAAGCCAGTTCGGACCGTTTCAGGCGAACCGGTAGTTCCAATGATCAGCTGGCCACGCCCACCCGCACCCGCCCTATCCTGTCCTATGTTTCCTCCTTTCTAATTTGCATGGCACATCTGATTTCTGCACCTCTGCTGTTCTACTTACCGGGGCTGCCTTAGAAGCATGGATGAAATTCAGCAGGTTCTAACAGTTTCTGGAGAACCGGTAGCGGAAATTTTGAGTAGTTCAGAGAACTGGCAAATACCACCTCTGATTGGCCCCAGAGTTTTTTGGTTTTTTTAAAAATTTGATTTATATGCCGCCCTTCTCCGGAGACTCAGGCCGGCTTACAATGCGTTAAGCAATAGCCTTCACCCTTTTGTATATTTATACAAAGTCAGCTTATTGCCCCCCCAAACTGGGTCCTCAATTTACCCACCTTAGAAAGGATGGAAGGCTGAGTCAACCTTGAGCCTGGGGAGATTCGAACTTACAGTAATTGCAGACAGCTGCAATCACAATGCTATCAGTCTGCTGAGCCACCAGGCCACCAGAGTGAGGTGGGAATGGATATTTTGCAGTATCCTTCCCCTGCCACGCCCACCAAACCACGCCCACCAAGCCTCACCATAGTAAAAAAAAATTGGATTTCACCACTGCTTAGAAAGTAAGCAGCTGAGCTTCAAATTGCTGTATTTTGAACGTTGCACGAAGCGCGGGCTCATCGGTTAACCGGCTGCATCCCACCACTGATCATAAGTCGGTTTTTTTCAGTGCCATTGTAACTTTGAACTGCCACTAAATGAACTGTTATAAGTTGAAGACCACCTGCATTGAAGTTGGCTAGAAGCTTGCAAGAATCTTGCAAGCTCTGTCTCAGTCACAGGCACCGTGAGAGGAGTCTAGGTGTCCGAGTGGATCTCCGCTTAAGCATGAGCCAGCCATGTCCTTCAGCTGCCCAAAAGGCCAATGCAATCCTAGATTGCATCAACTGAGCGACAGCATCAAGATCACTGGAAGTAACAATAATTCTTTATACTGCTTTGGTAAGTCTTCTTAAAAATCTCCCAGTGATGGAGCATTCACAACTTCTGGAGGCAAGTCATTTTACTGATTAATGGTTCTGTCCTTAGTTCTAAATTGCTTCTCTCCGTGATGAGTTTCCATCCATTATTCCTTCTTCTGGCCTTGAGGTGCTTTGGAGAATAGCTTGACTCCCTCTTCTTTGGGGCAGCCCCTGAGATATTGGAAGACTGCTATCATGTCTCCCCTAGTCCTTATTTTTCATTAAACTAGACATACCTAGTTCCTGCAATTGTTCTTCATATGTTTTAGCCCCTAATCCAGTGGTGAAATCCAGTTTTTTTTACTACCGGTTCTGTGGGCGTGGCTTGGTGGGTGTGGCAGGGGAAGGATACTGAAAAATCCCCATTTCATCCCCACTCCTGGGGAAAGGATATTGCAAAATCTCCATTCCTACCCCACTCTGGGGCCAGCCAGAAGTAGTATTTGCCATTTCTCCGAACTGCTCAAAATTTCTTCTACCGGTTCTCCAGAACCTGCTGGAACCTGCTGGATTTCACCCCTGCCCTAATCCTCTTTCTTGCTCTTCTCTGCACTCTTTCTAGAGTCTCAACATCTTTTTTTACATTCTGGCGACCAAAACTGGACGCAATATTCCACCTGTGGTCTTATAAAGTGGGGTTAACACTTCACATGATCTTGATGCTATCTCTCTTAATGCAGCCTAGGATTGCGTTGGCCTGTTTTGGCAGCTGCAGAACAAGGCTGGTTCCCATTCAAGTGATTGTCCACTAAGACTCCAAGATCCCTCTCACAATTACTACTATTGAGCGAGGTACCACCTGTGCTTTACCTGTTGTTTTTTCTCGCTTAAATGTAGAACCATACTTTTTTCACCATTGAATTGCATTTTGTTGGATAGGGCCAGAGGTATTCTGTTTGGACCAGTTTGGGCGAACTGCTGTCCTCTTATAGCATAATGTTGTCCTATTGAGCCATGTTTTCGAGGCCAAAGCACGCATGGGGAGTGAATTGGTGGCAAGAATATCTGAAACCTACCACTGGATAGGGCCCAGGATTAAAATCTGTCGAGATCCATCTGGATCTTGAGCCTATCTTCTGGGGTGTTGGCTATTCCTACCATCTTGGTGTCATCTGCAAATTTGATGAGTTCCCCCTCTATCCCTAAATCATTGGTGATGATATTGAAGAGTACTGAATTTACTCTGGGGTACTCCACTGCATGGGATCCCATATAGATGGAATATTTGGAATTCTGAATCCAGTTTTGGTCGCCATAATACAAAAAAAAATGTTGAGACTTCAGAACAGAGGTCTTCAAACTTGGCATAGCTGGCTGGAGAATTCTGGGAGTTGAAGTCCACAAGTCTTAAAGCTGCCAAGTTTGGGGACCCTGCTCTAGAAAGAGTTCAGAGAAGAGCAACCCGGATGATTAGAGACCTGGAGGCTAAAATACCAGAGCCTTCTTCAAAAAACTGGGTCTTTGAATAATGTGTCCAAAGTAGGATAA
The DNA here is from genome assembly GCF_059756535.1 of Pantherophis guttatus. NCBI lineage: Eukaryota > Metazoa > Chordata > Lepidosauria > Squamata > Colubridae > Pantherophis > Pantherophis guttatus. The sequence goes on from NC_142066.1 coordinate 154,794,698, forward strand.
TTCGAATCTGGTCATTCCTGATGAATCTTTCAGTTCCCTTGCCAAGATAAACATCTTTGGCAAAATGCATGCATTGTTGGAAAATGGGTAGAAAGTTTCCATCTGTGCAAAAAAAAACCCAACAACAACAACAACGCAGATTGAGTCACCTACTTTCCAGAGGACATGATCTGACATGCTTGCCAGCCTAAATCAGATGCTGAATTATGGCTGATAATTTTGCTTGCTTCTTTCAGTTTGGAGACCGGCCAGCCAGTTTCTCTTAGTGCCGTGATCTACTGGGACTATGCAGCCAAAATGAAGCAGGCTCCCCATCCATCCCCCCCAAAAACCCAAAAACCCAGTTAATTCTGCTCCTCTGCAAATTTTATTTTTACTGGCCATGAAAACCGATGCAATACGAGCCTGCATTATATAGAATCGAGATTACGTAAATGTTAGTACCGCTTTATAAGAGCACACTTGGATTACTTTATCCAGTTTTTGGTCGCCACGATGTAAAAAAAGGATGTGGAGACTTTGGAAAGAGTGCAGGGAAGAGCAACAAAGAGGATTAGGGGACTGGAGGATAAAACATAAGAAGAACGGTTGCAGGAACTGGGCATGGCTAGTCTAGTGAAAAGAAGGAGTAGGGGGCGACAGGATAAGCAGTCTTCGTATACTACCTGCTCCTCCTCCTTCTACCCCTCCTCCTCCTCCAATCGTCCTTAAACTTGCAGTGGTCAGCCATTTTATAGGCACATTATGTGATTAAAGATGAGCTGCAAACAGTTCTGGTTATCGAAATGCATAAATAAAAGAAGCATTGTTATTCCCCTGAGCAGGTATGTCAGAAGCTGTGGTGCCTTTCCTTGAAAAATTTCCTTCTGTGAAAAATTCCGCCCCCACCCCCCCATTAAATAATGATTCTAATAAATGTTTCAAACCTCTTTGTGTTTCTGTCTGGGTGCTTCTGTGTTCCTGATCAATGTTTGTTACATACTTAATTCTCAGCAAGCAATGATATACACCCCATGCCTTAAATAGCTGTACAAGAAAGAATAATAATTTAAAAAAAAAACAAACCCACCCCAGCCCCTTCTAAACCAAAAGGAAGAATTGATTTTAAATGTCAGCAGAAAATCTCGGCTGTGCTTCGCATTCCAATTAAATCTGTTCTGGGCATCACCTTGACTTTTGTTGAATGCTGGGCAGGCCCGGCAAAACGGCATAGAATCCTCGAGGCGGAAGGGATCTTTGAGGTCATCTAATCCAACCCGCTCCTCAAAGGTGGGAAATCCAACTCAAAGGAACCCTGCAGGAGGGTTTTTTTATGCTTGTGAGCTGTCCAGAGGTATTTGTTTGAGATGGGCTGTCATATACGGGTAGTCCTCGATTTATGACCAAAATTGAGCCCAAATCTACCACCGCTAAGCAAGACATTTGTTATGTGAGTTGTGTGCCCCTTTTTATGGCTTTCTTTGCCGCACGGTGGTTAAGTAAACCACTGTGGTTGTTAAGTGAATCGTGCGGTTTTTAAGTAGATCTGGCTCTTCTCATTGACTTTGCTTCTAAGAAGGTCGCAATATAGGAAGACACCGTTTCGGGACACTACAAACGTCATAAGTATGAATTAGTTGCCAAGCATTTGAAGGTTGATCCCCCACAGTTCTACTCTTGAGCTACTGATATTCTCCCAGATTTCTATTCGTTTTCTCGTATTTTACACCATGGGTGAAGGTGATACAAATGAAGGAGAACTGTGGGAGTCCTTGAGCTTGGCTGTTTCAGGAACATTATCAGTGCTAGAAGGGAGTGGGCTTTGAGGAGGAGGAGGAGGAATAAGGGGTCCTTGATGCTGTCCTTGATGCTGTCCGAGCTTGGTTGGTTTTTTGCAGGCATTTCATGACACAACTAGAGAACATCATCAGGGCTAGAGGGGAGTAGGAGGGAGAGGGGAGGAGGAAGAGGAGGAGGAGGAGGAGGACTATGAGGAGGAGGAGGAGAAATAAGAAGACTGTAGGGTCTTTGATGCTCTCTGAGCTTGATGGTTTTCTTGCAGATGTTTCGTGACCCAACTAGAGAACATCATCAGTTCAAGAAGGCATGGGTTTGGGGGGGGAGAAGAGGAGGAGAGGAAGAGGAGAGGAGAGGAGGAGGAGGAAGAGGAGGAGGAGGAAAGGAGAAAGAGGAGGAGGAGAGGAGAGTAGAAGGAGGAGAAAGAAAAGGAGGAGGAGGAAAGGAGGAGAAAGAGGAGGAGGAGGAAAAGGAGAAGGAGAGGAGAGTAGAAGGAGGAGGAGGAGGAAAAGGAAGAGGAGGAGAGGAAAGGAGGAGGAGATGAAGAGGAGAAGGAGGAAGAGAAGGAGGAGGAAAGGAGAGAGGAAGAGGAGAGGAGAGTAGAGTAGAAGGAGGAGGAGGAGGAAAAGGAAGAGGAGGAGGAGAGAAAAGGAGGAGGAGATGAAGAGGAGAAGAGAGGAGAAGGAGGAAGAGAAGGAGGAGGAAAGGAGAAAGAGGAAGAGGAGAGGAGAGTAGAAGGAGGAGGAGGAAAAGGAGGAGGAGGAAAGGAGGAAATGAGAGGAAGAGGAGGAGAAGGAGGAGGAGGAGGAAGAGGAGGAGGAGGAGAAGGAGGAGGAGGAGGAAGAGGAGGAGGAGGAGGAGATGGAGAACTGTGGGGTCCTTGGGGCTCTCTGAGCTTGGTGATTTCTTGCAGACGTTTCATGACCCAAGTAGGTAACATCATCAGTCCTACCATGAATAAAAGTCACCAGTTTCTTTCACTCACGATGCTCAGGCCTGAACTGCCCCTTTGAAAAAACGCGAGGCAGCCTACTTTGGACCCAATCCAGAGATTAGCGAGAGAGATTTTCAAGTCAGATTCTGGGGAGCCTCAGCCAAGGCTTCAAATCCTCAAAAGGATGCCTCAAAAATGCCACAATATTTATAATTTTAAAAAGCAGAACCAGTGAGCCACGGACCTCAGGGTTTTTTTTTTTAATTTTATTTTTGGTTTTTTTTTTTTTTTTTAAATGCACACAGCCAATTCTGGAGTCTTTGTCTGCCTTGCTTGCTTCCATATGCCAAAGCAGAGCGAAAGAGAACTCATGACGGCTATATCTGAGTACAGTTTAAAAATATCACAGATGTCTCTGGATTTTGCTAAAAAAGCATTGATTAATTGCAGAGAATCGTCCAGCGTGTTGGAGGCTTTTCATTTATGTGTTTTTGGAAAAAATATATGACTCTGCGGCATTTTCTCACCGTGGCCTTCTCTGAACCTTTGTTCTAATTTTAAACAATAACAAGCTGGGACAGCAAAAAAAACCCCGAAGCACAGGCAGTCCTCAACTTACAACCATTCACTCTGTGACGATTCTGAAGAAAAAGGGACTTAACCATCGGTCCTCACACTTACGACCGTTGCAGCATCTTCATGATCACATGATCAAAATTCAGATACTTGGCAACTGACTCATATTTATGACTGTTGCAGCATCCCAGGGTCGTGCGATCGCTATTTGTGACCTTCCCAGCCAGCTTCCGATAAGTAAAGTCAATGGGAGAAGCTGGATTCACTTAATGACCACATGATTCACTTAGGAACGACGGTGACTTAAAGTTTGACAAGGTTGTAAAATCAGGCATGTTCTCATTCAGCAATGACCTTGCTTAGCAAAGGAGATTCAATTGCCAATGGTGGTCGTAAGTTGAGGATTGCACCTAACATGAAAACTAATCATGGGCCAAACCTCATTAAAATCTGGGTGTTGTCTCTGCAACCTATTAAGCAATGAGGCTGTCTAGGGAATTCTGGGAATTGAAGTCCACCCATCTTCAAGAGGCTGACTTTGAAATGCACTAAGTTAGATTGATAACCTAGCACAGGAGACTTCAAATTTGGCAGTTTTAAGAAATGTGGACTTCCCTACCCTGGAGGTTGCATCACTTCCTTCTTCTCTCAGTCCTCCTCCTCGTCCTCCTCCCCTCCTTCTCCTCCTCCTCTCCTCCTCCTCTTCCTCGTCCTCCTCCCCTCCTCCTCCTCCTTCTCTTTCTCCTCCTCTTCCTCTCCTTTCCTCCTTTCCTCCTCCTCCTTTTCCTCCTCCTCCTTCTACTCTCCTCTCCTCTCCTCCACCTCTTTCTCCTTTCCTCCTCCTCCTCTTCCTCCTTCTCCTCTCCTCTTCCTCTCCTCTTCCTCTTCCTCTCCACTCCTCCTCCTCTTCCTTTTCCTCCTCCTCCTCCTTCTATTCTCCTCCTCCTTTTCCTCCTCCTCCTCCTCTTTCTCCTCCTTTCCTCCTCCTCCTTTTCCTTCTCCTCCTTCTACTACTCTCCTCTCCTCTTCCTTTTCCTCCTCCTCCTCCTTCTACTCTCCTCTCCTCCTCCTTTTCCTCCTCCTCCTTCTCCTCCTCCTCCTCCTCCTTTTCTTCCTCCTCCTTTTCTTCCTCCTCCTCCTCCTTCTCCTCTCCTCCTCCTCTTCCTCCTCCTCCTTTGTCGTCTTCTTTTCCTTCTCCATCTCCTCTTCCATCCATCCACCTTTCCCCCATATTATGGAATTAAGCGAGGTGGATTTGTTCATTGATGGATTACTTACGTTCAGTCAAGTGGATCTTCCTTGCACCCACTTCCTTCCTTTCTCTCTCAGTTTTTCTTTCTTCTCCCGAGTCCAATCTGCGATGATCAGGGAGTTCTTATTTTCTCCCCTGAATGGAGGAGACAGTACAGTACATTATAGGCTCTTAGCTTCAACAAGCTTAGCAATTCAGGTTGTCTTTCTCTCCCTCTAATTCCTTAACTACAGTTTGTCCTGGCTTTTCTTTTATGTCAGCCCAATTTTGAGAATACACGTAATGCTCAATTTACGATGACAATGGAGCCCGAAATCCCCATTGCTAAGTCAGACAACTGGCAGTTGTGCTTCGTTTAACGACCTTTTTTTTTTTGGTCACGGTTGTTAAGCACCGTTGTTAAGTGAATCATGCACTTGTTAAACGGAGCCAGCTTTCCCCCCCATCGACTTTACTGGTCAAAAGTTGGCTGGGAAGGTCGCAAATCATGATCTCTTGATCCCAGTATACTGCAACTATCATAAATACATGCCAGTTTATACCAAGGACTCAAATTTTGATCGGCTGACCATAGAGATGTTGTAATGGTTGTGAGTGTGAAATAATAATAATAATAATAATAATAATAATAATAATAATAATAATAATAATAATAATTTTGACTCTACCAAAAACCACCTTACTCGGAACAGCTTACATCCTCCGACGATACCTTAACAGTTCCTAGGTCCTTGGTTAGGACTCGAGCTGCTGAACTATTAACCAGCCTCAAAGGCTGTGAATCTCACTAAAGATCAAATAATAATAATAATAATAATAATAATAATAATAATAATAATGTCACTTTTCTCAGTGCCGTTTTAACTTTGAACTCTCCTAAACGAATGGTTGTAAATTAAGAACCACCTGTAGTAGAAAACCTAAACGAATTTTAATACAGGTAGTCCTTGACTTATAATAGTTCATTTAGTGACTATTAGAAGTTACAACAGCACTGAAAAAAGTGACATATGGCTGTTTTTTTGCACTTATGACCGTTGCAGTATCTCCAGGGTCAGGTGATCAAAATTCAGATGCTTGGCCACTGACTCATACTTATGACGGTGGAAGTATCCCGGCGTCATGTTATATCCCCACTTGCGACATTATTATAAACAAAGTCAATAGGGAAACCAGATTCACTGAACAATTTAAGAATGGCAGAGATCGGCGGTAGCACAGGAGGTTGCAAAAACGGGGCAAAATTTCACTTAACCAATGTTTCACTTAGCCACAAAAATGTTGTGGCCATAAGTCGAGGACTACCTGTATCGCCATCTGCACCATTTTGTATTTTTTTTTTTAAAAAAACCCACAAAACAACCAGGGAGGTAAAGAGAAAATCCAGCGTAAAGAAAAAAATTACCTATTTTCCTAAGGAGAGCCTTGAATTTCACACCCGAGAGGGACAAAAGAATTTGAGTGGCTCAAATTATGTAAAATTGTATTTGATTTTGTGTCGGGGACAGCAATGCAAGGTTTTTCTATTTTCTTTTATGCCTGTTGTGTAGATTACTATAGTAACAACAGCACACTCTCTAATTTTCTTGATTGCGAGCTCAGAGCTGAAGAGGTGTGAGGAGGGTGGGGAGGAAATGCAGCTTTCTGTCTATTTATTTTTGAGACGTCCATGGAAAAAAAGCTCCATAGAATCGAACATCAGAAAGAGAAGATTGTTATCCTTTCTGGTTTTGTGATGGTGTGCCAAGAATGGTTTTCTTAAGCTTTGATCGGGCCAACTATTATTATTTTTTTAACAATCTTTTCTTGAAAAGAGTAGCTGTGCGCCTTCCTTCTTCGAAAATCGCGCTCAAGTTTCGATTCGGTTATGATCAATTGCAGCTTGCCAAAATTTCAAATTCAGGCGGTTCTACTTTCATAGAAATAGAAGAAAAGATTTGTAGCTCAGGGTTGAACACGGTGCTCGTACGAGCTGGGTGGTTTTCTTGCAGACTTTTGTAAACCAACTAGGTAACAGCATCAGTATGATGGGGTGTGGGGTTCTCTCTCTCTCTCTCTCTCTCTCTCTCTCTCTCTCTCTCTCTCTCTCTCTCTCTCTCTCTATATATATATATATATATATATATATATATATATATATAGAAAGAGAGAGAGAGAGAGAGAGAGAGAGAGAGAGAGAGAGATAGATATAGATAGATAGATAGATAGATAGATAGATAGATAGATAGATATAGATATAGATATAGATATAGATATAGATATAGATATAGATATAGATATAGATATATGGTGTCTTCCCTTGCTAGTGTTAGTGGAGGTGTGTAAGAGAGCATAATGGGTGGAAAAAGATGCTACCAAGGAACCATCAGGTTGTATAAATTCCTGTTGAAGTTACATCAACTGATTTCAACTGATGGAAAAGAATTCCCATCGACTTTCAAAGAATTTTTGCGCAACGTTCAGCGGCAAATTATGTTGTGCTTGCATTTGTCTAGTTACCCAGTGGCCAAGAGCTCATCTGAGATGGCTGTGTTACCTAACTCAGTTTGGTGACAGAATAACAGAAGAACAGAATTAGAAATAGAATAACAGAGTTGGAAGGGACCTTGGAGGTCTTCTAGTCCAACCCCGTGCTCAGGCAGGAAACCCTACACCACTTCAGACAAATGGTTATCCAGCCTCTTCTTAAAAACTTCCAGTGTTGAAGCATTCTCAACTTCTGCAGGCAAGTTCTTCCACTGATTAATTGTTCTCACTGTCAGGAAATTTCTCCTTAGTTCTAGGTTGCTTCTCTCCTTGGTTACTTTCCATCTGTTGCATCTTGTCCTGCCCTCAGGGGCTTTGGAGAATAGCTTGACTCCCTCTTCTTTGGGCAGCCCCTGAGATACTGGAAGACTGCTATCATGTCTACCCTGGTCCTTCTCTTCATTAAACTAGACATACCCAGTTCCTGCAACTGTTCTTCATATGTTTTAGCCTCCAGTCCCCTAATCATCTTTGTTGCTGTTCTCTGCCCTAGAATCTCGACATCTTTTTTATATCGTGGCAACCAAAAAACCGGAAGCAATTATTTCTAGTGTGGTCTTACTAAGGCATTATAAAGTTGCGCTAACACTTCACATAATCTTGATTCTGTCCCTCGGTTAATGTGGCCCAGGACTGCATTGGGCTTTTGACCTAGCTCGAATCCCTGGAAACGCAGAGAATGATTAGCCTTTTATGTCATTAAACTCAAGAGAAGCAGAGAGATGTTCAAGGGCTTTATATTGGGACCATGGAAGAGGAGATCGCAATTTTAGGAAGCGAATGAAAGGCCTCTGCCGGAAATGACAGGAAGTGCCCTCGTTATATCCATCGTCTGAAGTATTTTGAGTCAATGGCCATCATTAAGGTGATTATACATATAAGACTTCCATTAAGAGCTCAGGCTTCTAACTTATAAGAGGTGATTTATAAATGTATCCTGTATATAATATTTGCAGGAAGATTACTTCCTCCTTTCCCTCCCTCCCTCTCTCCCTCCCTCTTTCTTTCTTTCTTTTTCTTTCTTTCTTTTTCTTCCTTCCTTCCTCCTTTCTTCCTCCCTCCCTCCCTCCCTGTCCCTCCCTCTGCCTGTCTGCCTGCCTCCCTCCCTCTCTTCCTTCCTTCCTGTCTCCCTCTGTCCCTCCCTGTCCCTCCCTCCCTCCTTCCTGTCTCCCTGTCCCTCCCTCTGCCTGCCTTCCTCCCTCCCTCCCTCCTTCCTTCCTTCCTGTCTCCCTCTGTCCCTCCCTCTCCCTCCCTCCTTCCTTCCTGTCTCCCTGTCCCTCCCTCTGCCTGCCTTCCTCCCTCCCTCCCTCCCTCTGTCCCTCCCTCTCCCTCCCTCCTTCCTTCTTGTCTCCCTCTGTCCCTCCTTCTGTCTCCCTCCCTTCCTCCTCCCCCCTCCTTTCTTCTTTCTTCCTGTCTCCCTCTGTCCCTCCCTCTCCCTCCCTCCCTCCCTTCTTTCTCCCTCCCTCCTTCTCTTCTTTCTTCCTCCCTCCCTCCCTCCTTCCTTCCTGTCTCCCTCTGTCCCTCCCTCTGCCTGCCTTCCTCCTTCTCTTCTTTCTTCCTCCCTCCCTCTGTCCCTCCCTCTGCCTGCCTGCCTGCCTACCTGCCTACCTCCCTCCCTTAACTTTGAACAAATGCTAAGCAACCAGTTGTAATTCGAAGACTATCTGTACAGAAGGAAGCTTCTTTCCCTTATATGATCAATTCTAAACCTCTTTTTTTTAAAAAAAAAAAAACCTAAAAACCTAAACACCTGCCTATTGTTTGCCCAAGATCTCTTCCGGTGGTACTTTTTCTGGAAGCATCCCCTTGATTACTGGGTCTGTGCAGAATCCTCTATGAGCCAGAGGGAGTAAAAATTTGCCTGCAGGGATCCGGTAGTTGGGAAGGTGTATCTTAGGAGCAGCTATGATAATCAGGCAATTCAATGTAGCTGTGTGCAAGCATCTCTGATGGATTGTCTGTTTCCAAAGGCAAACAACAACAACAAGAAGAAAAAAACACCACCCAATTTTCTTTTAATTTCATTTTACCAAAGGATGTAATTTGTATTCTCACCTGCTTTGCCGTGCTAATAAGGGATCTTCACCTTCTTCTTTCTTCTGTCAAGAAGGATCACTCGACCACTCGATCATTAAAGAGCCACAGAATCATTTCTAACAAAAAGCCGGAGATGAGTGATTTTGAATGCAGGTAGTCCTCGACTTACAACCATTCGTTTAGTGACCATTCACTGAAAAAAGTGACTTATTCACACTTATGATCATTGCAGCATCCCTAAGGTCACGTGATCCAAATTTGGACGCTTGGCAACTGGCATGTACTTATGACGGTGGCAGTTTTGTGATCGTCATTTGCAAGCTTCCCAGCCGGGTAGCAGATTCAATGGGAGAAGCTGGATTCACGCAACGACCACATGATTCACTCAACAACTGCAGTGACTCACTTAACAACCATGGCAAGAAAGGTCATAGAATTAGGCACAACTTTCACTTCACAATTGCCTTGCTTAGCAATGGAAACTATGACCCTAATTGCAGTTGTAAGTCGAGAACAACCTGTACCTTACTAAATATTTATGGAGATTCTCAGCCATCGAGGGCATGATTCTCCCAAAGGTGCTTTTTCAGGAGGGAACTGCACTTCGTTTTTCTTTGAAGACGTTTCGCTTCTCATCCAAGAAGCTTCTTCCAGTTCTGGCTGATTCACCCTTAACTCCGAACTGATGAAGCTTCTTGGATGAGAAGTGAAAGGTCTTCAAGGAAAAACCAAAGAAATTCCATTTTCTTCTTGAAATACACCGTTTTGGACTGTACCTTGCTGTTATTTTATTATTCTGAAAGAAGTTGGAAATTAAACTCCCTCCTTTCCACTTCCTTCTTTTCTATGTTCTTCTTTTCCACTTTATCTATCTTCTCCTTCTTGTCCTCCTTCTCCCCCTTGTCTCCTTCTCCTTCCTCCTTCTCTTTTCTCCTTATTCTCCTCCTTCCTCCTTCTCTTTCCTCCTCCTTCTCCTCCTTCCTCCTTCTCCTTCCTCCTCCTCCTTCTCTTTTCTCCTTCTCCTTCCTCCTTCCTTTTCTCCTCCTTCCTCCTTCTCCTTCTCTTTCCTCCTTTTCTTTCCTCCTTCTCCTTCTCTTTTCTCCTTCTCCTTCTCCTCCTTCCTCCTTCCTCCTTCTCCTTCCTTTTCTCCTTCCTCCTCCTCCTTCTCTTTTCTCCTTCTCCTCCTCCTTCCTCCTTCTCTTTTCTCTTTCTCCTTCTCCTCCTTCCTCCTTCTCCTTCCTCCTTCCTTTTCTCCTCCTTCCTCCTTCTCCTTCTCCTTCCTCCTCCTCCTTCTCTTTTCTCCTTCTCCTTCTCCTCCTTCCTCCTTCTCCTTCCTCCTTCCTTTTCTCCTCCTTCCTCCTTCTCCTTCCTCCTTCTCTTTTCTCCTTCTCCTTCTCCTCCTTCTCCTTTTCTCCTCCTCCTTCTCAGGATAACAGAGTTGGAAGGGAACTGAATGTCATCTAGTCCAACCTCCATACTCCATAACCATACTTATATCTTCTACTCCTCCTTGTCTACCTTCCCCTTCTTCATAACTGAACTGCAACGAAGGTGTCCTTCTGAGAAAACCAACCATTCGCACCCCATCGGTGCCTCTATCCCCCTCTCTCCTTCCTGCAGGCGTTAGAATATATCAAACCCAGAGATTGCAACTCTCCAGAGAGGAAGGGGGTGGGACGGGGGTGGGCAAAAGGAGAAAAGCACTCACATTTAATCCACATGAGCCTGGCCTTATGACTGCGTGTGACGCTCGGTGATAGAAGGGTGGTGTGAACTAATTGCCACTTGTGTTAACAATGATGTCAACGGATTACCAACGATTGCCACCTAATAAGCAACATGTCATCTGCACTTACCTTGCACCCTGCTGTGGAAGAAGCTGCATCGACACAGCAAGAACATGTGTCAATTGTTTGACTGGCACTCCGCGTTCAGGGTGTGATAGGGCGTAACGGAAACACTGCACAACATGTGCTTTGTTGGAAGACAAGGTAGCAGTAGAAAAGATGCCTCAAACAGAGGTCAGGAAAAGCTGCCTCCTCCGTGCCCTAATGCAGTGTTTTCTCAATCTAGACAACTTTTAAGATGGGTGGACTTCAACTCCCAGAATTCCCCAACTGGCCTGCTTCAAAAAGAATGGATGTCAACTCCTAGAATTCCCCAAATAGCATTCTTTAAGATGCATGGACTTCAACTCCCAGAAGTCTCCAGCCAGCATGCTTTATTTAAGGTGAATGGACTTCAACTCCCAGAATTCCCCAGCCAGCATGCTTTATTTAAGGTGAATGGACTTCAACTCCCAGAATTCCCCAGCCAGCAGGCTTTATTTAAGGTGAATGGACTTCAACTCCCAGAATTCCCCAGCCAGCAGGCTTTATTTAAGGTGGATGGACTTCAGCTCCCAGAATTCCCCAGGCAGCATATTTTAAGATGAGTGGATTTCATTTTAGGATTCCCCAACTGGCCTGCTTCAAAAAGGATGCAGGTCAACTCTCAGAATTCCCTAGCCAGCCATGATGACTGGGGAATTCTGGGAATTGAAGTCCACACGATTTATGGTTGCTAAGCTTGAGAAATCCTGCTTTAGAATAGCTGTGTCTTTTATGATGTAATTTAGTTTTTTTGCCCCCTAGGGTTATGAAGTCCTTTAGATCTCAGACTGACACACAGGAAACACATGGGCTGAATTTGTACACCAAGTGCTGAAACTAAGATTGGACAATTTATGACTCACAACATTAGGGGGAAATGGGCCATTAACTCAGCAGTGAATCAAGTCCTTGTTTAGAGCATAGGATACAGAAGCATTGGAAGGGAACTTGGAGGTCTTCTAGTCCAGCCCCTTGCTCAAGCAGGAGACCCTGTCTGTACCGTTTGAGATAAATTTCAAGCTCTGTTGTGAAATGCTTTCCTTCAACGAGTGCAGCCACTGAGTTTAATTTTTACTTTTCATTCCAAGTTTAATATTGACGTGTTGCGCCATGATGGCGGTGCTGTGTAGGAGGGCAAGCGAGGAAGTGACCTCGTATGAAACATGGGTGCATCACGTGTCTGACCCCATCATAGCATAGTCCTGCTCTGCTACGGACACACTGACAAGATGGGATAAATTTTGGGTCTGGCAGCTTCGGGGCAAAGATGGGGCTTTGGAGACACAGGTTGGGTAAAATGGCCTCTGGATTCTTAAACGACACGTCATTTTTTTTCCTCTCTTTTTGGGGTGGGGTGGGGTGGGGTGGGGGGGAAAACAAGTTGGATTGAGTATAGATAAAGTGCCCCGATGGTCAACCAGACAGATGTTCCTTCTATGCGTGGAGTTCCTCTTCTGTGCACTGATGATGTTACCTAATTTGGTAATGAAATGTCTGCAAGAAAACCAACAAGCTCAGAATTCACCAAGGACCTCCTCCTCTCCCCAACCTCTATTCCCTTCTAGCACTGATGATGTTACCTAGGTGGGTCATGAAATGTTTGCAAGAAAACCACCAAGCTCAGACAGCACCATGGACCCTTACAATTAAGAGAGCACCAAGAGCCCCACATCCTTCCCTTCCTTCCTTCCTTCCTTCCTTCCTTCCTTCCTCCCTTCCTTCCTCCTTCCCTTCTTCCTTCCTTCCCTTCCTTCCTTTCTTCCTTCCTTCCTTTCTTCCTTCCTTCCCTTCTTCCTTCCTCCCTTCCCTTCTTCCTTCCTCCCTCCCTTCCTTCCTTCCTTCCTTCCCATCCTTCCTTTCTTCCTTCCTTCCTTCCCTTCTTCCTTCCTTTCTTCCTTCCTTCCCTTCTTCCTTCCTTCCTCCCTTCCCTTCTTCCTTCCTTCCTCCCTTCCCCTTCCTTCCTTCCTTCCTCCCTTTCCTTCCCTTCCTTCCTTCCTTCCTTCCTCCCTCCCTTCCCTTCCTTCCTTCCTCCTTCCCTTCCCTTCTTCCTTCCTTCCCTTCCTTCCTTTCTTCCTTCCTTCCTTCCTCCCTTCCCTTCCCTTCCTTCCTTCCTTCCTCCCTTCCCTTCCTTCCTTCCTTCCTCCCTTCCCTTCCTCCCTTCCTTCCTCCCTTCCCTTCCTTCCTTCCCTTCTTCCTTCCTTCCTTCCTTCCATTCTTCCTTCCTTCCTTCTCCTCTTCCTTTTCACAAACCCCCTTTCCCTTCTAGCACTGATGGTATTACATAGGTGGGTCATGAAATGTCTGCAAGAAAACCACCAAGCTCATCGAGCACCAAGGACTCCACAGTTCCACTCCGAGCTACAAATATTCTCTCCTTCCTCTTCTGCACAGCAACCTTAATTGTATTTTTCCTTCAATCTCCTGGCATCATTTGGTGAAGAGGGGCAGAGAAAAGTAGGAAGCAGAAATTCTTCTCGGGGATGGTGGCTGGTGGGCTTGACTGTTTCTTGTAGACCAAGGAGAAATGGCACCAGTAAACCCTTCCCCAGAAAAGCCAAGGTTTTTTTCAAGGATGATCCTTATCAGCTCAACATCCTATCACTATCTGATCCTTTTGTATCTGATCCACTCTCTGGTTCTTTTGTTTCTTCCCTCCCCTCTCTCTCCCTCCCTCCCTCCCTCCCTCTCTCCTCCATTCCTCTTTCTCTTTTTCATTCTTTCTTTCTTTCTTTCTTTCTTTCTTTCTTTCTTTCTCTCTCTCTCTCTCTCTCTCATTTTATTCTTTCTTTCTCCCTCCCTCTCTTCTTCCATTCCTCTTTCTCTTTTTCACTCTTTCTATCTTTCTTTCTTTCTTTCTTTCTCCCTCTCATTTTATTCTTTCTTTTTTCTTTCTCTCTCTCTCCCTCCCTCCCTCTCTCCTTCCATTCTTCTTTCTCTTTTTCACTCTTTCACTCTTTCTTTCTTTCTCCCTCATTTTCTTTCTTCTTTCTTTCTTTCTCTCTCCTTCCCTCCCTCTCCTTCCATTCCTCTTTCTCTTTTTCACTCTTTCTTTCTTTCTTTCTTTCTTTCTTTCTTTCTTTCTTTCTTTCTCCTCTCTCATGTTATTCTTTCTTTTTTCTTTCTTTCTCTCTCCCTCCCTCCTTTTCCCTCTCCCAGAATCTCTCTCTCTCTCTCTTTCCTTCTCTCCCTCATTTCATCCCTCTTTCAGTCTCCCTCTCTCCTTTCTCCTTCCTCCTTTCCTCTCTCTTTCTCTCCCTCCTCTCCTTCACTTCCTCTCCCCCTCCCTCCCTGCTTCCCTCCCCCTCTCTCTTTCTTTCTCTCCTTCTCTCCCTCCTTCCCTCCCTCTGTTTCTCTCTCTTACTGCAGTTCCATATGTACCTATCACTGATTAGAGCTCTTTACGAACCGAATCCCTTCTCAATAAAGCTGATGCCAAAGATCTAAATGTCCTCTGAAGTCTTGGCAATTGTGCTTCATAGACTTCTAGATTTGGAAGGGACCACAAAGTTCACACACACACACACACACACACACACACACACACAGGGAGAGAGAGAGAGAGAGAGAGAGAGAGAGACAGACAGACAGACAGACAGACAGACAGACAGACAGACAGACACAGAGCTCCATGGAAGAACCCAAATGAAACTATCACCAACTGATGAGCTCCAAGGAGACCTCAATCCATTTTTAATCCTCACTCCATCCTGGGCTGTGAAAATCACCATCATCATTGCCATAATTGCCACCCATCCCTCATTAAGACCCGGTTAAATATTTACACGTACCCTGGCTTAGCTTCAGCAAGTTTCTAGCCGATGAAAATAAATGCCAATTAAAAAAAGCAAAAAAAAAGCAAAACGGTACTGTGGAAAAAAAGGAATTTAAAATGACAGGGTGGATGTATGTACCGGTATGTGAGAATGACCTTGGCAAGCAGGGGAGGGAGGGAGCAAGGGGAAAAAAAAGAGATGCTGCCTAGGGAATGGTTAGGTAAGAGATGGCTTAGTCCATTGCTGCACAATGGGCAAAGAAAGAAAGGAAGTCACAAAACATCCTTCTTAAGTACTCAGACTGTAAAAGAGACCGGTGGGAATTTTGTACTTTCAGCCTTGCAAGAGTCTAGCTTTACAATATAGTCCTGATGTGCACTAGTGAAGTTACATTGTTAGTTTGGTAATGAAATGTGTGCAAGAAAACCACTGAGATCAGAGAGCATCAAGGACCCCACGGTCATCGTCCTCCTCCTTCTCTTCTTCCTGTACTACTTCTTCTTCTTCCTCCTCCTCCTCTTCCTCTTCTACTACTTCTACTTCTTCTTCCTCCTCCTCCTCCTCTTCCTCTTCTACTACTTCTACTTCTTCTTCCTCTACTTCTTCCTCCTCCTCTTCCTCCTCTTCTTCTTCCTCCTCCTCCTCTTCTTTTACTATTTCTACTTCTTCTTCCTCCTCCTCTTCCTCTCCTACTACTTCTATTTCTTCTTCTTCTTTCTCCTCTTCTTCTTCCTCCTTCCTCTCCCTCTTCTTCCTCTACTATTTCTACTTCTTCCTCCTCTTCCTCCTCCTCTTCTCCTTCCTCCTCCTCCTCTCCCTCTTCTTTCTCTACTATTTCTACTTCTTCCTCCTCCTCTTCCTCTACTACTACTACTTCTCCTCCTCCTCTCCTCCTCCTCCTCCTCCTCCTCCTCCTCTCCCTCTCCTTCTCCTCCTTCTTGTTTATCTTTCTCTGGTCTATCTATTCTTCCGCCTCCACCTCCTCATTGTCTCCACAAACCCCACTCCCTTCTAGCACTGATTATGTTCCCTAATTGGGGCATGAGACATGTGTGAGAAAAGCACCAAGCTCAGAAAGCACTAAGGACCCAACAAACGCAGATCTATTCCAACCTGGAACCTAGCTATTTTCTATTCAGATACTTAGGTACTTAGAGGCAGAGGGAAATAGATCCTGCTCAGGGAAGGATTGGAAGGATTAGATAAAAGGAGGCATATCCCTCGGCTGCATAACAGCCAGAGAAAGAGACTTAAATCCTCTTTAAGCTCTGAGGCTGCAAAAGAGACGGTGGGGGATTTGTACTTTCAGACTTGCAAGATTGATGTCAGCACTTCCAGGTAAGTCTAGACTGGCTAGTCTAGAGAAAAGAAGAATTAGGTCAGGCCAGGAAGCCATCTTTTGCATTGGGCCTTTAGGCCTGCCACATTTACTACTGTGGGAAACCGGGAGGGGGGATTGTATGGAGCCAGGGTCATATATAATCATAATAACATTCCTTTCTCAGAAAGTCAAGGACATCTTGCCCTGCACCTGGACGACTGGAACTGGGAGGCCTCTCCAGTTGGAATGATGCTTTCATTGGACCATGTGATGGACAAGTAGGTGCTGGGCAGGGACTTGGACTTTCCTTTGGGTGGGGAAAACCTGGAAGCTTTCAGATTCGAGTTTTTTCCCAGACATGCCAACACAACATCTCTAATAAAATGGAACTTTGAGGAACTTCAAGCCTCAGAGTCTTCTTTCATTGGGGGTGTTCTTTGGAACCCTGACAATAGCAGTCTTCCAATATTTGAGGGGCTGCCATAAAGAAGTGGGGGGGGGGAAATCAACCTATTCTCCAAAGCACCAGAAGGCAGGACAAGAAGCAACGGATGGAAACTAATCAAGGAGAGAAGCAACCTGGAATTAAGGAGAAACTTCCTGACAGTGAGGAAAATTAACCAATGTAACAGGAAGCATTTTATTTCAGCTGGGTGACTTTGGGCCGATCACCAGGAGACTGTGAGTTCTAGTCCCGCCCTAGGCATGCAAGCTAGCTAGTTGACTTTGGGCCCAGTCCCCCTCTCTCTCAGCCCAACCCACCTCAAAGAGTTGCTGTTGTGGGGAAAATAGGAGGGGGAAAGAATATTGTGTGTTTTCTCTGCCTCGAGGTGTTTATAAAAATAATGAAAGGCAAGGGATAATGAATGTCTGGAAACGAATGTCTGGAAAGGGCCTAGTAGCTCAGCAGACTAAAAGCATTGTGATTAACACCAGCTGTCTGCAATTACTGTAAGTTTGAATCTCACCAGGCTCAAGGTTGACTTAGCCTTCCATCCTTTCTAAGGTGGGTAAATTGAGGACCCGGTTTGTGGGGGCAATAAGCTGACTTTGTATAAATATACAAAAGTATGAAGGCTATTGCTTAACGCATTGTAAGCCACCCTAAGTCTCCGGAGAAGGGCGGCATATAAATCAATTTTTTTTAAAAAATGTATATATTAATATATGTCAATATATCAATGTATATTGAATTTGTGAATGTAATATAGGTTTGATTAAATACATGCATAGTTGTTTAGGAAATAAAATACTGCATACTTGATAGATAATGAAATAGGAGGTATGTAAAGTTGTATATGGATCAAGGAATAGATTACTTATTAACTTCATTTAGACGCAAATGTTAGAAACCAGAGACGTGGAGCAATGTCCATTGTTTTACTTTTAAAACTAATAAAATATTTAAATTTTTTTAAAAAAAATAAATAATGAAAGGCGGGATGGATATAAATAAATAAAACAGCCGTATAAATAAATAATAAACATCCTTGTTATCCACCTGAAAAGAAGCGTGCAGATCTAACTTTGTAAATCAGGTCTCGGGGCTAACACAATAGATTGTAAACTCATTAAGTTTCAAACAGCTGTGCTTTCTGCTAGTTAAGCCATGATCCACCACGATGGTAACTGCCTGGGGTGGCAAAGCTAGTCTATTGCCTTGATTCTTCCATCCATTTTCAAGGCTCCTGGCTCAGATTTTGGATGCTGGTAGAGCCAGATCATGCCATTCTGACTTTCATTTATTGATGACTGTCGAATTGCACAATGCACCATTGGTTTCAGGGCAAGTTGTGAGTTTTAATGCACGACAAGAAGCTGGCATCTTGCATTCTGAGCGATATCCGGGAAAATTCTTTCCAGACGGACTGTGAACTGATCCCTCAGCTAGGAAATCAACCAAATCAGAATTAAGGAGAAATTTCCTGACATTGAGAACAATTCATCCGCGGAACGGCTTCCCTCTAGAAGTTGTGGGTTTTAAGAACAGATTGGACAACCGTTTGTCTAAAATGGTATTGGGTTTTTTGCTGGGTGAGTGAGTATGTGCATCACATTCCTGAAAACAGCTGTGCAAATGATTTTGGGATGGTCCCTGAGCTGCAGTTGCTTAGTGACAAAAAAAGGGGGGAGGGCCGTGTTTTCCTCTGGAATCTATTTCCTGCCTTCCAGATTTGGGGTTTAGCACCTGGGATATTGCCGCTGCTCCCTTTGCTGTCTCTCTCCGGAGGCAGATAGATGGGTAGGTATACAGAGCGTGAAAAAGAACACAGCATTCATGAGAGAGATGAGTGACAAAGAAAAATAAAATAAAATGGAGAGAGAGAGAGAAAAGATAGAGAAAGTGGCAAGATAGGGAAAGAATGATGGATAGATATTGAAAGAAAGGAAGAGAGAGAGAAAGACAGAGAGACAGAGGCAAAGAGAGAAAGATCAGTACTTCTCAACCTTGGCACACTGGTTGGGGAATTCTGGGAATTCAACTCCACCCATCTTCAAATTTCTGGAGTTTGAGTAATACTAGTACAAATATTCTGTATATGCATAAGAATAGAAAGAGTGACAGAAAGATGGATGGTTGAGTGGATGGATGGACAGATAGAAGATAAATATATGATGGTTGGGTGGATGGACAGACAGATAGATAAGACAGATGATAAATATATGATGGTTGGGTGGATGGATGGATGGATGGCTCTCTAGACAGACAAATATATAGAGGGATGGAGAGGATATAAGATGGATAGATGGATGGATGGGCAGATGGATAGATGATAAATATAAGGTGAATAGATGAATGAATGGATAGCTATCTAGCTATCTAGAAAGGTAGAGAGAGAGAGCAAAATGGATAAATGGATGGATTGATGCTTTGATGGATGGACAGATAGATGATAAATATAAGGGATGGATCAATATCTAGACAAAAAGATAAGAGACAGACAGACAGACAGACAGTCCAAACACAATGGGGGAAGCCCACACAACTTAATTTCTTGAGCTGTTTCCCAGCCTTTTTCCCAGAAGCCATACAAATCACATGCATTTTCTTTTTTATAACAGTGTCACAACTGTGATTGTGGGTGTGTGGATGTGCATTTTCCCTCCATGGATTAATCAGGAAGGGTGAGTCCAGGTGGTTTATGGACAAATTAAGGGGTGGTAGTGAAAGACAAGATAATTTGGGGACGGAGAACATTTGTTTTTCCAGATGAAGGGTGCATTTTGTTTCTGAAATATTTTGAAGGCATCTCCAAAAGACAACCTCTGGCTCAAGCAGGAAACCCTAGTTGTCCAGTCTCTTCTTCCTCTTCCTCTTCCTCTTCCTCTTCCTCTTCCTCTTCCTCTTTTTCTTCTTCTTCCTCTTCCTCCTCCTCCTCCTCCTCCTCCTCCTCCTCCTCCTCCTCCTCCTCCTCCTCCTCCTCCTCCTCCTCCTCTTCTTCTTCTTCTTCTTCTTCTTCTTCTTCTTCTTCTTCTTCTTCTTCTTCTTCTTCTTCTTTTTCTTCCTCCTCCTCCTCCTCCTCCTCCTCCTCCTCCTCCTCCTCCTCCTCCTCCTTCCACATCCATCATCAGATGTTAGTGATCCTATTTTTATCAACAGCCACACGAAAAAGTGTTGTTGAGTTTTGTCCAAACCGAGATTTTGAAGCCAAAATGTTCTTCTGGATTGGACCTCCTTTGCCTTCAATCTTTCCCTGGAGGATTAATTGAAGACTGTCGTATTTTTCCGCATGTCGCATCACATGTCCAAAATATTCTAACTTTCACTTTTTGATGGTTTTGATGGTTTCCCTTGGCTTTCCCAGGCGGCTTATCACCTCCTCATTTCTGATTTTGTCAACCCAGTTTATACGTAACAGCTGCCTGTAAATCCACATTTCAAATGCTTCTAGTCTCTTCAAGTGGTTTTCTGTCAGAGACCAGCTCTCCACTCCACTCCCTGAGGGCCACAAAGTGGAATTAGGAATTATGTGGCCAAGCAATTGAGAATTGTTCACTACCGTTCTGAATAGGATCCACTTGATGTCCTGAAATTACACCAATATCATAACAATAACTTTTTAAAAATTAAAAATAGTTTTAAAATAGTTTTTTTACACACTGCCTAAATTGAAATCTTATTTTTCATTGCATCTAGGAGCACAGTTAATCCTCGACTTGCATCCACAATTGAGCCCAAAATTTCATTTGCTAAGCGAGTTTTACAACCTTTCGTGCCAGGGTTGTTAAGTGAACTCCTGCAGTTGTTAAATTAGTCACACGGTTGTTAAGTGAATCCGGCTTCCCCATTGACTTTGCTTGTCAGAAAGTCAGGAAAAGGGATTGCGTGACCCCCAGGATACAGCACCCGTCATAAATGCAAGTCAGTTGCCAGGCATCCAATTTTTGATCACTTGACTATGGGGATGCTGTAACAGTCGTAAAAATGGTCATAAATCACTTTTTTTCAGTAACGTTGAGTGGTCAGTAAATGAACTGTTGTAAATCAAGGATTACCTGTAGAAAGAACATAGGTTGCATCTGCTCCCTGTATCATTTTAACCAGCATTTCACAACCTTGGTAGCTTGAAGATGTCTGGAGCTCCCAGCATTCCTTAATGACCTTGCATGGACTCGCTCCCCAAATTCCTCAGCCAGCATGCCATGGACTTCAAGAATTCCCTAGTCATCATGCAGAGACTTCAACTCCCAGAATTTTCCAGCTAGCAGGCTGGCTCAGGAATTCAGGGAGCTGAAGTCCACCCATCACACCACAATAAGAGCTGTGGTGGCGCAGTGGTTAGAGTGCAGTACTGCAGGCTAATTCTGCTGACTGCCAGCAGTTTGGCAGATTGAATCTCAACAGGCTCAAGGTTGACTCAGCCTTCCATCTTTTCGAGGACCCAGATTGTTGGGGGCAAAATGCTGACTCTGTAAACTGCTTAGAGAGGGCTATAAAGCACTGTGAAGTGGTATATAAGTCTAAGTGCTAGTCCTTCCTTCCTTCCTTCCTTCCTTCCTTCCTTCCTTCCTTCCTTCCTTCCTTCCTTCCTTCCTTCCTTCCTTCCTTCTGTGGTGGCGCAGTTATTAGAATGCAGTATTGCAGGCTAATTCTGCTGACTGCCAGCAGTTTGATTCTCACTCAAGATTGACTCAGCCTTCCATCCTTCTGAGGTGGGTAAAATGAGGACCCAGATTGTTGGGGGCCATAGGCTGACTCTGTAAACCGCTTAGAGAGGGCTGTAAAAGCACTGTGAAGCAATATATAAGTCTAAGTGCTATTGCTATCATTCAGTTGCCAAGATTGAGAAATATTGGTTTAAGTACTAGGATGGTAGATGAAGACATTAAGGTGAAGAATGATGCTTTGGGACAAGGCTCTGGGGAATAAATGACCCCATTGCTTAGAGATACAGTCTTGATCAAACTCCCCTTCTTCTTTTGCCGTCAATGTTTCCCAGCATTAGGCTCTTCTCCAGGGAGTCCTTCCTTCTCATTAGGTGGCCAAAGTATTTGAGTTTCATCTTCAGGATCTGGCCTTCTAAAGAGCAGTCAGGGTTGATCTCCTCTAGGACTGACCGGTTGGATCGCCTTGCAGTCCAAGGGACTCGCAGGAGTCTTCTCCAGCACCAGAGTTCAAAGGCCTCCATTCTTTGGCGCTCAGCCTTCCTTATGGTCCAACTTTCACAGTCATACATTGCAACTGGGAAAACCATAGCCTTGACTATACACACTTTTGTTGGCAGGGTGAGGTCTCTGCTTTTTAGTACGCTATCTAGATTTGCCATGGCTTTTCTCCCCAGGAGCAAGCGTCTTTTAATTTCTTGGCTGCAGTCCCCATCTGCGGTGATCTTGGAGCCCAGGAAAATAAAATCTGTCACTACCTCCATTTCTTCCCCATCTATTTGCCAGGAATTGAGAGGGCCGGATGCCATGATCTTAGTTTTCTTAATGAGTTTCAAGCTAACTTTTGCACTCTCTTTCTTCACCCGCATCAAGAGGCTCTTTACTTCCTCTTCGCTTTCTGCCATTAGAGTGGTATCATCTGCATATCTGAGGTTGTTGATATTTCTCCCGGCAATCTTAATTCCAACTTTTGATTCATCTAGCCCTGCCTTTCTCAAGATGTGCTCTCCATCTAAGTTAAATAGGCAGGGTGACAGTATACAGCCTTGTCAGAATCCTTTCCCAATTTTGAACCAATCAATGGTTCCGTGTCCAGTTCTCCCTGTTGCTTCTTGACCCGCATATAGGTTTCTCAAGAGACAAATAAGATGATCTGGTACTCCCATCTCTTTGAGAACTTGCCACAATTTGTTGTGAACCATACAATCAAAGGCTTTAGCATAGTAAATGAAGCAGAAGTAGATGGTTTTTCTTGAACTGCCTAGTTTTCTCCATGATCTAGAGTATGTTGCCAATTTGATCTCTAGTTCCTCTGCCTCTTCGAAATCCTTCCTGTACTTCTGGTAGTTCTCGATCCACATACTGCTGGAGCCGTAGTATTTTAAGCATAACCTTGCTAGCATGTGAAATGAGTGCCATGGTGCGATAGTTTGAACATTCTTTGGCATTGCCTTTCTTTGGAATTGGAATGTAAACTGATCTTTTCCACTCCTGTGGCCACTATTGAGTTTTCCAAATTTGCTGGCAAATTGTGTGTAGCGCTTTTAGTACATCGTCTTTTAATATTTTGAATAGCTCAGTTGGAATACTGTCACCTCCACTAGCTTTGTTGTTGCTCAGATTTCCTAAGGCCCATTTGACTTCACATTCTAGGATGTCTGGCTCGAGGTCAGTGACCACCCCATCGTGGTTACCAGGGACGTTAAGCTCGTTCTTGTTCTCTCTCTCTCTCTCTCTCTCTCTCTCTCTCTCTCTGTGTGTGTGTGTGTGTGTGTGTGTGTGTGTATAAAGACAACACACATATGCAGTGGTGGGATTCAAATAATTTAACAACCGGTTCGCTGCCCTAATGATTTCTTCCAACAACCAGTTCACCAAACTGCTCAGAAAGTTAACAACCGGTTCTCCCGAAGTGGTGCGAACCGGCTGAATCCCACCACTGCATATATGTATATAAACACACACACACATGCATATAAACAAGTCCCAAGTTTGAAAATATTCTGTGCCTTCTTTTTCTTTTATCTTCAATGTTGGTCTGTCGATTTCTGCAGAGTCCAATATTTTTCTAATTATATCTTCTTCCGCAGGTGTTTCCTCGCTTTCCCAAAGTTGTGCAAATACAGTTATTGGTGCTGTTAAACATGCAATATCAAATATACATTCCCTTTATCACATTTTTCTGGCATTATGCCTAACAAAATTAACTCTGGTTTACAATCTATATGCTGTCTTAACATTTTTTCTAACCAAGTATGCACTTTTCTCCATATATATATATATATTTTGCTTTTGGGCAAATTCACCAAGGGTGTATTGTTTTTATAATACAGGTGTCAGGTTTCGATGTCATCTCAAATAAATTGCACTCCCAAACAATTAATCTTTGCTGAAATAGTCTATTTATTGAGTACGACAGATCTGGCCCCGACTTTGTCGTAGCCGATACTAACCCTCTGACCCGCAAACCCTTCCCTTTCTGTTCCCCAATTCTCATCTTCTCATTGGCCATCTTCCAAGTCAGTCTCCCCAGCTTCTGACCTCAGCCCACAGGAATGTTTTCCCCCCATCCCATCTCCTAGGGGATATTATCTACAGAGAAAATAAGTAGGTAAAAAGTCAAGCCTCGTCTTTTTATGGCAGCATCAGAATGCTGACAACAGGTAGTACTATGGAAACTAATCAAGGAGAGAACAATTAATCAGTGGAACAACTTTGTCTCCAGAAATTGTGGGTTCTCCATCACTGGAAGTTTTTCAAGAAGAGATTGGACAGCCATTTGTCTGAAATGGTATAGGGCCGTGATGGTGAAACTATGGCACAGGTGCCACAGTGGCACACGGAGCCTTATCAGTGGGCAAGCAAGCGTTGCCATAGCTCAGCTGCAGCGCGCATGAGTGCGCCGGCCAGCTAGTTTTTGGACCTTTCGGTCCCAATGGAAGTTGGGAAATGGGCTGTTTCCAGCCTCTGGGAGGTGGGAGGGAGGGTGGGGAAGGCTGTTTTCACCCTCCCCAGGCTCTTAGAAAACCTCTGGAGCCTGGGGAGGGTAAAAACGGGCCTTCTGGGCCCACTGTGCCATCACGTACTAAAAGCAGGGGGGCACACATGCGCAGGGGCGGGATTATGGGTGTGAGCACACACGTGGGTGACCTCCCCGCACTCCCCCCCGATTTTGGCACACGATGGCAAAAAGGTTAGCCATCCCTGGTATACGGTTTCCAGCCTGAGCAGGGGGTTGGACTAGAAAACCTCCAAGGCCCCTTCCAACTCTTATTATTCTGTAGTCCTTAACTTACAACCATTCACTTGGCAACTGAAGTTGAAACAGCCCTGAAAAAAGTGATCTTTGACCAGTGATGGGTTCCTCCCGGTTCGGTCTGATTTGGCCGAGCCGGTAGCGGTGACGATATGACGTCACCGAACCGGTTCTCCCCCATTCCCACCCCTCACCCACGTTATTCTTACCTTTTATTTGGCCCCACCCCCAATCTATTGCTGCCTCCTGAGTCCCAGCTGATGACTAGAGGGAAAAAAAACTCTTGCCGCAGGGCTTCAAAGGGCTGTCCTACAGCTGATCAGTGTTAAAAGCAAACAAATGAGTCGGGTCGTAAGTGCGAGGACCTTCCAGAAATGACTCTGAACAGCTAGCCACGCCCACCTAGTCACACATGACCTCCAAGCCACACCCACAAAATAAGCCACGCCCACAGAACCGGTAGTAAAAAAATTTAGAACCCACCCCTGCCTTTGACCATTAGTCACGCTTACAACTGTTTGCAGCATTCCCATGGTGATGTGATTAAAATTCAGATGCTTGACAACTGGCATGTACTTATGACGGTTGCAATGTCCCGGGCAGTGGTGAAATCCAATTTTTTTTTTACTCCCGGTTCTGTGGGTGTGGCTTGGTGGGCGTGGCAGGTTAAGGATAGTGCAAAATCTCCATTCCCACCCCACTCCAGAGGAAGGATACTGCAAAATCCCCATTCCCACCCTACTCTCCAAACTACTCAAAATTTCCGCTACCGGTTCTCCAGAACCTGCTGGATTTCACCCCTGGTCCCGAGGACACACAGCCCCCTTTTGCGACCTCCTGACAAGCAAAGTCAATGCGGAAGCCAGATTGTCTTAACTACGGTGTTACTAAGTTAACAGCTCCTGTGTTACACTTAAGAGCTGCGGCCAGAAAGGTAGAAAAATGGGGCAAAACCCACTTAACAACTGTCTCGCTTAACAACATGCGTTTTTGGCTCAGTTGTGGTCATAAGTGGAGGACTTCTTGTATTGACGTTGTAGACATTTTATTGATACCCCTTTCGACCCCTGGCCATTTTTGACCCCCATCAATCCTTGGGGGGGGTCAGTACTGACAACCAATATAAAACTTTTGCACCCTGCCTTGTATTTCATAATAAATAGATAAATAAAAACATGTTAGCCATAGCTTCTTCTGCTATTGTTCATAAACCATTTATGCTTCATTGCAACAGCCTGCCTGATCTCTATTCCACGCTGGTTTTATGACCGCAATCAAGATTTGATTGACGGAGTGATATTTGTATTATTAAAGACCTCTCAGAGAAATTGCTTCTTCATTGCATTGTGCAGGAATAATACCTTGAGTATATTTTTTTAAATTTGATTTATATGCCGCCCTTCTCCAGAGACTCAGGGCGGCTTACAATGCGTTAAGCAATAGCCTTCATCCTTTTGTATATTTATACAAAGTCAGCTTATTGCCCCCACAAACTGGGTCCTCATTTTACCTACCTTAGAAAGGATGGAAGGCTGAGTCAACCTTGAGCCTGGTGAGATTCGAACTAGCAGTAATTGCAGGCAGCTGAATGATAATAACAGGCTATTAGTCTGCTGCGCCACCAGGCTCTTGAAGTCCAAACATCTTAATGTTTGCTGGTTGGGAAATTCTGAGGATTAATTTTAAACTTTCCAAGTTTGAAAAACTTTCTTTAAAGTGTGTAGGTCAATGGTGGATTGCTCTTGGTTCGCACCGGTTCACAAGAACTGGTAGTAAAAATTTGTAGTGGTTCAGAGAACCGGTAATAACATTGGCTGGCCATGCCTCCGAACCGGTCCCCGGCCCGGTCGCCGCTCGCTTACCCCGCCCACCTCATCAGGGGCTTTTTAAAAAAAACTTTTAAAAGCATTTTTTCTACAACCTCTTCAGGCCGAAAAAATGCTTTTAAAAGTAAAAAAAAAGAAAGCCTCTGAGGATCGCACAGCTGAGCTGGGATCGTCAGAGGCTCCTAAAAGCATTTTTTTTCTGCAACCTCTTAAGGTTGTAGAAAAAATGCTTTTAAAAGTAAAAAAAAAAAAAAGTTGGCCATGTCCACCCAGTCACATTAACCCCCCCCACCAAGCCACGCCCACAGAATAAGCCACACCCACAGAACCGGTAGTAAAAATTTTTAGAGCCCATCCCTGGTGTAGGTGTCAACAAACACCACGCCTGGACTTCTGATTTGTCTTTGCTTGAGTCAGCTTTTCTCAGTGGCAAAAGGGAAGAAAGGCGGAAGACAGAAAGAGAAGGAATGTTGAAATTCAGAGAGAAGGAACAGTATCTTTCATCCTTCGGGCTTACGGTAACCAGATTTCCAAATGGGGTGTTTTAAGTGCAGAGGACAGGAAGGTTTGGGACCTTCGCAGTCAACCGTTGGACACCAAAACCCCTTTGCACATTGGAGCCAATTTCAGAGAAGGTCCTTATTTTGTGAGGATTCGTCCTTTGCGTCATTCTAAGGAGCCAGCCTTAATTATGTCTTCCTTCTTATGAAAAACAATACTTTCGGGTCACCATGGCAAGGACAGGAATAATGAAGTGATCATACATGAAGTGTGTGTTGTAAAGGAGGGTCTCTTAAAACTCCTCCTCTTCCTCTTTTCTCCTCCTCTTCCTCTTCCATCCTCCTCCTCCTCCTCTTCTTCCATTCTCTACAATCTTCTCCTCCCTCCTCCTTGTCTATGTTCTCCTCCTCCTTCCCCTCTTTGGCTTTTTTTTTCTTCTTCTCCTTATTATGTTCTCCCTCTCCTTCATCTCCTTCTTGCTTATCTTCCCCTGGTCTATATTCCTCCTTCTTCTCCTCTTCTTCCCTCTTCCTCTTCCAAACTCCTCCTCTTCTTCCTCTTCCACTTCCTCTTCCATCCTCCTCCTCCTCTTTCCTTTTCCTCTTCCATCTTCCTCTTCCTCTTTCCTCTTCCTCCTCTTCTTCTTCCATCCTTCTCCTCCTCTTCTATCCTCCTCTTCTTCCATCCTCCTCTTCCTCTTCCATCCTCCTCCTCCTCTTTCCTTCTCCTCTTCCATCCTTCCCCTTCCTCTTCCATCCTCCTCTTTCTCTTCCATCCTTCTCCTCCTCTTTCCTTCTCCTCTTCCATCCTCCTCTTCTTCCTCTTCCTCTTCCATCCTCTTCCTCTTCCTCTTCCATCCTCCTCCTCCTCTTTCCTTCTCCTCTTCCATCCTCCTCCTCCTCCTCCTCCTCCTCCTCCTCCTCCTCCTCCTCCTCCTCCTCTATATTCCCTTTCTCCTACTTTTGGGGACAAAATCATACACTTGTGTTGCCTTCCACCCAAGTTCTTCGCAGACCCTGGGACACAACTTCCACCGAACATGGAAGAATACAGAATATCCCCCCCCCCCAAATATTGCACCCCTATCAAATCAGACCAATACCAATTTCCGAATCACTCACCTCTGCTGTCCTTTGGATGAATAATTCTATTTTCAGCAGCCTGGAAAATAGGACTTGACATGTTTATCATTTGTATGCAGGGAAATGTAAATCATGACACTGACAAACTCATCCAGGGAGGAAAAAACAACAACAATAACCAAGGTCTAATATCAGGGTAGCTTTTGATTCTGGTGACATCGAAAACCTGACAATATTGAAAGGGACACATCTTTACCTTGGGAGGCTGGTGATCCAATTCGGCATAATTGGATGTCTGCCTCTGAAGCTATAAACATGCCAGGATTTTGAACCTCACCTAGGAAAGAGAAGTGTCCTTCCAAAACCAGTTCCTGTTTTCATTCTCACTTTTTTCCTTTTTTTTCTTCTCCTTCCTTCTCAGGTTCAACCAGTTTTTCTAAAGAGAAAGGAGGAAGGAGAAGACAGACCAACAGGGGAGGAGGAGGAGAAAGAAGATGGAGAAGGAGGAGAAGAAAGAGAAGATGAAAAGGAGGAGGAGGAAGAGGAGGAGGAGAAGGTGGAAGAGGAGAAGGTGATGGACAAGAGGAGGAGAAAGAGGAGCAACAAAAGGAAAAAGAAAAGAGACAAGAAGGAAGTGGATGAGGATGAGGAGAAGAAGGAAGATGAAGATGGGAAGGAGGAGGATAGAGAAAGAAGAGAAGGAGAAAATAGACAAGGGGAAGGGGAAGGAGAAAAGAAAAGAAGATAGGGAAGGAAAAGGAAAAGGAAGAAAAAAGAAAGGCAAGGAAGAGAAGGAGAAGGAGAAAGAAAGAGAAGATTGAAAATAAGAAGGAGAATATAAAGAGGGAGAAGATTTAAAATTCAATATTACCAATATTGATTAGAAATTCCTCTTTTAAACAGTGGCAGAAAGATGTATCTAAATTTATTTGGCAAAATAAAAACAACAACCCAGAATTAAATATTCTACATATGCTACAAGATAGAGGCAGTCTTTACAGTTTTTTTTTTTAAAATCAAGACTGTTAAGACCTCGAGGGTTCTGGTTTGAGATTTGGGTGGGATCAGGGATGAAATCAAGCAGGTTCTGGAGAACCGGTAGCGGAAATTTTGATTAGTTCAGAGAACTGGCAAATATCACTTCTGGCTGGCCCCAAAGTGGGGTGGGAATGGAGATTTTACAATACCCTTCCCCCAGGAATGGGGAAGGAATGGGGATTTTGCAGTATCCTTCCCCTGCCATGCCCACCAAGCCAAGCCACGCCATGCCATGCCCACAGAACTGGTAGTAAAAAAAAATTGGATTTCACCACTGGGTGGGATGCCTATTTGTGGTATGACAAAGTGAATGTTAACTCTGGTTTAAGATTTCTGCTATTAGGCAATTGATTGGATGTGTTTGGTGTAAATGTAAAAGATTAGCTGATAAAATGCCACCCTTGTCTATCACTACATAGAACAGAGGTAATATGCAACGAGCCTTGGTAGTACAGTGGTCTAAAGCACCCTGTTATTAACACCAGCTGTCTACAATTAAAGTAAGATCGAATCTCCCCAGGCTCAAGGTTGACTCAGCCTTCCATCCTTTCTAAGGTAGATAAATTGAGGACCCGGTTTGTGGGGGCAATAAGATGACTTTGTATAAATATACAAAAGTATGAAGGCTATTGCTTAACACATTGTAAGCCGCCCTGAGTCTCCGGAGAAGGGCGGCATATAAATCAAATAAAATAAAAAAAATCAGAATGCAAATGGATGACATATTGATATTTGAAGAGGAGGGATTTAAGATAAAGAAAACAATTAGTGAATGAAGGATTTGCTTGTGATTGGTTTAATTATTACAGAATTTTTGAAAGATTTAAACTTGGTTAAAAAGAAAGTTTTGTTTTCACAGGAACTAAATCTGAATAGGACTATCAGCCATGTTCTGGAGATGTCCACTTGATTTCTAAAGTATATAAAATGTGACTCAGGGTGAATCCCCATTGTGGTTGTAAGTCGAGGAGTACCTTTACGATTATTTTATTTATTTATTTTTTCCATTTATCGTATTTGTATAACCTTCTATCTCATGTGAGATTATGATGAATTTTTGGATAAAGAGTTGAGGAGGGCTGAAGCAAAGGAAATTGGGGACTAGAAACTTGGGTAGGAAAAAAAAAGTCTGGCGTCTCACATGTCATCAAAAATATACAGGTTGTCCTCGAGTTATGACCACAATTGAACCCAAACTTTCTATTGCTAAGTTTAATTGCATGCTAAGTGAATTTTGCCCCATTTTAGGACCTTTCTTGCCACAGTTGTTAAGTGAATCACTGCAGCTGTTAAGTTAGTAACACGGTCGTTAAATAAATCTGCCTTCCCCATTGACTTGGCTAATCAGACGCTTGAAAAAGGGGATCATATGACCTCGGGACACTGCAACTGTCATTAATATGAGACATCTGCCAAGCATTTGAATTTTGATCACGTGACCCTGCAATGGTCGTAAGTGTGAAAAATGGTCAGAAGTCACTTTTTTCAGTGCAGTTGTAGCTTTGAATGGTCACTAAATGCACTGTTGTAAGTCAAGGACTACTGTACTTGCAAAGGTTTTGAGCATCCAGTTCCTGCCGGAAGCAAAAACCCAAAACTAGGAATAAATTTGGTGGGAGAATAATATCTCCTATTCCCTCCCCCCAACTTCCCCCATTTTTGGCAGCATCTTGGGCTAAATTTACCACCGCTCACCGGCGCTGAAGCTTAGCCAGAAAAGCTTAAACCAAATGTGTTTGGTTTAAGAAACTTGAAATAGCAATGATAAATAAAAAAAACGCCAGGCTTCTGGATGGGCCGTTGATAGCATGAATATCAACGAACTTGGGAAGAGTCTTGTTTGGGCTGCCCAGAGAAAGGGGGAAAATAATGAAAATTTAAAACGAGCAGCAGAAAGCTGCCAGTATGGAGGGTTTTGCAAAAGTCTATGATCTGTTTGCAGATGAGAGTTTTACCCGTGGTGGCTAAAATGGAGGATTGCGTGCCAAGCGCCTTCGTGGGCACGCTGACAAAATGGATGCCGGGGTGGCCAATGCTCTCTTTCACTCCCTGCACCTACCTACCTTCCTTCCTTCCTTCCTTCCTTCCTTCCTTCCTTCCTTCCTTCCTTCCTTCCTTCCTTCCTTCCTTCTTCTCTCCTTTCCTCCCTCTTTTCCCTTGTCCCTAACTCTTCCTTTTTCCCTCAATCCCACCCTTTCCATTCCTCTCTCCCTTTCTTACTCATTCTTCTCTTTCTTCTTCCTTCTCTCGTATCTGTTTTCTGCCTTCCTTCCACTTTTCTCACGTCCACTCCTTTTTTCCACCCTATCCCTCCCTCTCCCTTTTCTTCTCTTACTCCCTCTCCTTCTCCCTCTCCTTCATTCTCTCCCTCTCCTTCTCCCTCACTCTCTCCTTCACTTTTCCTTCCTCTCTTCTACCTCTCTCCTCTTTTCTTTTCCCCTCCCTCTTTTCTACTCTCCTCTTCCTCTCACTCTTCCTCTCTCTCTCTCCCCTTCTCCCTCTTCATTTTTCCTTCCTCTCTTCTACCTCTCTCTTCTCCTCCTTTCCCCTCCCTCTCTCCCTTGTTTCTTTCCTCTCCCCCTTTCTTCTCTCCTCCCTCGCTTCTCTTCCTCCCTCCCTCTCTTCTATTTCTCTCCTTCTCTTCCTTTTCCTTCCTTCCCTTTCCCCCCTCCTTCCCCTTTCTCTGACTGCCTGCCAACTCCGGTGGAATCCTGCGGCCATTGTGGTTTTCTCAACCTGTAAATATATTCACCATTAAGATGCAGGAACAGACTTAAAAGCCCCTGGATCTATGCCAGTTGATTAGACTACTATTCTTTAGGCTTCTCCCTTCCTCCCTCCCTCTCTCCCTCCCTCCCTCTCTCTCTCTCTTTTCCTCTTTCTCTCTCTCCTACTCTCCTTCTCCCACCGCCCCTCTCTCTTTTCATCTCTCTCTCCCCCCTTTCTCCCTTTCTCTTCCTCTTTCCCTCTACATCTTTCTCTCCTCTTCCTCCTCCCTCCCCTATTTCCTCTCCCTCCCTGCCCCTCTCTTCTGTCCCCTCCCTCCCTCCCCCATTTCCCTTTCCCTCTCCCTCTCTCCTCTCCCACTCTCCTTCCCCCTCTCTCTTCCTCTCTCCCTCCTCCCATCTTCTGTCTCCTCTCTCCTCTCCCTCCCCCCCCTCTCCCTCTCTTCCTCCCTCCCTCCCTCTCCCATTTCTTTCCCTCTCCCTCTCTCCTCTCCCACTCTCCTTCCCCCTCTCTCTTCCTCTCTCCCTCCTCCCATTTCTCTCTATCTCTGTCCCCTTCTCTCTCATCTCCCTCCCCTCCCCTCTCTCTCCCTCTCTCCCTCTTCCATTTCCCTCTCTCCTCTCCCACTCTCCTTCCCCCTCCCTCTTCCTCCCTCCCTCCTCCCACTCTCCTTCCCCCTCCCTCTTCCTCCCTCCCTCCTCCCACCTTCTCTCTATCTCTGTCTCCTCTCGCCTCTCCCTCCCCTCTCTCTCCCTCTCTCCCTCTCCCATTTCCCTCTCTCCTCTCCCACTCTCCTTCCCCCTCCCTCTTCCTCCCTCCCTCCTCCCACCTTCTCTCTATCTCTGTCTCCTCTCGCCTCTCCCTCTCTTCCTCCCTCCCTTTTCCACTTTTCCTCTTTCTCTTTTCCTCTCTCACTCTCTCTCTTCCCGCCTTCCCTTCCTTTCTTCTCCCACCCTCCCTCTGTCTCTCCTTCTCCTTCTCCCTCTCCTTACCCCTCTCCCTCCCTCCCTCCTTTCTTCTTCTCTCTCTGATCCTTTCCATGCACATATAGATAGAGAAGCCCTGGCCAGAGGCTCATGGCTGGATTGGAATTACTTGGCCTTCGTTATCACTCTGCTGTTTTCTAAATCTCTGCTTTTCAAAGGCAGCACTGAAGTTCCTGAGCAGCCCCCCCCTCACTCCCCCTCCCCCCTTGCAGAGATCAAGGCAGCCCCCTCCCCTCCTTTATTAGAAACCAGCTTTTCTGCAGGCATTTTCAGTCTCTTGGAAGGCTGCTAATTTATTTTGATTTTTTCTCCTGCCGCCTGCATTTTAATTGGACTGTCAAGTACTAATAACAATCATTTTCTTTTTCCTATCTGGATCGTTGATACCAGCCATGAGATCGGGACAGAACACAGAAATCCAGTACAGGTAGTCCTCGACTTACGACCGCAACGGAGCCCAACATTTCTGTTGCTAAGTGTGGCGGTTGTTATTTTACGACCTTTCTTGCCACGGCTGTTGTGAATCCTTGCAGTTGTTAAGTGAGTCAAATGGTTGTAAAGCGGGTCAGGATTCCCCATGGACGTTGCTTGTCAGAGGGTCACAAAAGCGGATCACGTGACCCCGGGACACAGCAACCGTCATAAATATGAGTCAGTTGCCAAGCGTCTGAATTTTGATCCCATGAACCTGGGGAAAACAGTCGTAAGTGTGAAGAGGGGTCTTCATTGTTTTTGTAAATGGTCACTAAATGATTTGTTGTAAATTGAGGACTACGTGTAAAGCAACAGCCGAGCAGAGGAATAAAATCAAGCTTTCTCCTCACTGGCAAAGCCCAGATGCTTCCTTGCGGAAAAACAATAAAGAATGAGATTTCTGATTTTTCCTTCCATGCTTTCTTTCTCCATTGAGTTGTAACCTTGAAATGTTTTCGATTGTAAAGAAACGCCTCTGGCTGTATGAAGGGCCCAGGAGCATAAGG
Source organism: Pantherophis guttatus (assembly GCF_059756535.1). Lineage (NCBI taxonomy): Eukaryota > Metazoa > Chordata > Lepidosauria > Squamata > Colubridae > Pantherophis > Pantherophis guttatus. The sequence continues at coordinate 154,828,266 of NC_142066.1, forward strand.
AAGGAATAAAGGCTCTGATTTCTAAAGCCAGCATGTGGTTTTGTTTGCAATATATATAGAATGCTAGCCAGATGAATACCGATGGATGCTGCAGGCTGGGACATTCTACTCCCCCTCTGTTCCAACTGCCAGTTGCATTATATTAACACACTCCGATGCTACGGAGTTACACATTCTACATTAAAAGTTTCAGGCTGCAAGTGTCAATTTATCAAGCCCGAGCACATAGTTTCGTAGCAAAGCAACGAGCGCCCATCTGGTCAATAAATAAATAAAGATAAAAAATCTCAAAAGGTCTTTTTTTTCTAGCAGGGCAGGGCAGATCTCAGCTCTTAAAAAGGCAAAATACGGACAGAAGAAAGGTTAAAAGCACTTTTGCTGCTGCTTATCTGCCTCGCCACACCCTCAACGGGAAGCTGTTCAGCAACTTTGGAAGCCCAAGCATTTCAGAACACACAAAATCACTGTAATTAGGCTTTCCAGAGAAGAGTGAATCTGTCAATCAGCGTCTCTCTGCTGTCAGGCGCAAAAACACTCTGAAAGATAGGGGAAAAAGCTTGTGATCTGTAATAAGCTTTAAAGGTTAGCCTAATCTCTATAATTCAGGGCTGAACTGTGGGGTCCTCGGTGGTCTCTGAGCTTAATGGGTTTTTTTGCAGGTTGTTTCGTAACCCAGCTAGGTAACATCATCAGAGCTAGAAGGGAGGGGGATTTGCGGAGAGGAGGAGGACTGATGGAGCACCCACAACTTCTGGAGACAAACTGTTCCATTGATTAATTGTTCTCACTGTCAGAAAACTTCTCCTCCCTTCTTCCCTTTAACAATCATACTGTCTATGGAGATTTTCACTCATCCAGGTCATGGATGGTTCTCCCACTGGTGTTTTTTCAAGAGGCAACTGGACTTCCTTTGTTTTTTTGTTTGTTTTTTGAAGACATTTCTCTTCTCATCCCAGAAGCTTCTTCGGCTCTGACTGGATGGGATGGTGAGGAATGGAAGGATTCATACTCCTTGCAGACGGATGGTCATTTGCATCCTTTTAGAGAGTCGTTGAGGCCACTTGGAGGTTTACTTGTGTCCTCAGAGTCACCTGAGTGGTGCAAATGGGTGTGGAGCTTTCTTGGAGCTGCTGAAAGAGCTTGTGTTGTAGACTGGAGATAGATGATGTTGTATCCCACCCCCTCTGTTGAGAGAAGGCTGTTCAATTTTGACACAGATGGCCTCTTTGACCCTCTCTTTCAAACCAGCGGTCCTCTCTGCAGTCTTCAAAAAAGTGGCATTTGTCTTTCAAATGCAGGTGGATCGCTGAATCTTGTCCTGATAGGTTCATTCTCATGTGTTCCGCCATGCGTTTCTGAAGTGGTTGTTTTGTTTCCCCAATGTACGCTGGGAAACAAAACAACCACTTCAGAAATATATGGCACAAGAAAGTCCAGTTCCCTCTTGAAAGGTAGGTAAATTGAGGACCCAGTTTGTGGGGGCAATAAGCTGACTTTGTATAAAAATATACAAAAGTATGAAGGCTATTGCTTAACGCATTGTAAGCCGCCCTGAGTCTCCGGAGAAGGGCGGCATATAAATCAAATAAAAAAAAAACATCACCTTTGGGACTTCCACCCATCACTTCTTGCCTTGCCCTCTGGTCCTCTGAAGAATAAGTCAATTCCCTTTGTTTTGTGGCAACTCCTCAAATTTTGGAAGATTGCTATCATGTCACCCCTAGTCCTTCTCTTTGTTAGACTAGAGCAGGGGTCAGCAATCTGCGGCTCCAGAGCCAAATGCGGCTCTTTGGGCCCTCTGCTGTGGCTCCCTGTCAGGTGATCCCACCACTGGCTGGCCCCGCCCCTCGCCCTCCCCTCCCAGTCACTCCTCGCCTGGCCTGAGAAGGTAAGGGCAACAGCGGGGGATGGAGAAGCAGCCAGGGCAGAGACAGAGAGATACAGAGAGAGGGGGAGAGAGAGAGAGACATAGAGAGATACAGAGAGAGAGAGGGGGGGGAAAGAGGGAGGGAGGGGAGAGAGAGAGACATAGAGAGATACAGAGAGAGAGGGAGGGGGGAAAGAGGGAGGGAGGGGAGAGAGAGAGACATAGAGAGATACAGAGAGGGGGGGGAGAGAGAGAGAGACATAGAGAGATACAGAGAGAGAGGGAGGGGGGAAAGAGGGAGGGAGGGGAGAGAGAGAGACATAGAGAGATACAGAGAGAGAGGGAGGGGGAAAGAGGGAGGGAGGGGAGAGAGAGAGACATAGAGAGATACAGAGAGAGGGGGAGAGAGAGAGAGAGACATAGAGAGATACAGAGAGAGAGGGAGGGGGGAAAGAGGGAGGGGAGAGAGAGAGACATAGAGAGATAGATAGAGAGGGGGAGAAAGGGAGGGAGGGAGGTGTGAGAGAGATATGTCAAAAGGATTTTGTGGTTCCTGGTGTTTTTTAACAACTGGTTCTCTGCCCTAATGACCGGCTGGGTAGGCGTGGCTAGAGGGGGGGTCATGTGACTGGTAGCAGTGAGTGACATTGAGTTGGCCATGCCTACCCAGGTTTTGTGGCTCCCGGTGTTTTCTTTTCTGTGGGAAACAGGTCCAAATGGCTCTTTGAGTATTTAAGGTTGCAGACTCCTGATCTAGACGTTCCCAGTTCCCCCAACCGTTTATCATACAGTTTAGCCTGATCCTCTTTGTCGCTCTTCTCTGCACCCTTTCTAGGGTCTCAACTCGGCGACCAAATCCGGATGCCATATTCCAAGTGTGGCCTTATGAAGGCCTTATAAAGCAGTTTTAACACTTCACGTGATCTTGGTTCTATCCCTCTGTTAATGCAGCCTAGGAACTGCATTGGCCTTTTTTTGGCAGCTGCAGCACACAGCTGGCTCCTACTTAATTGGGGGTCCATTAGGACACTTAAGATGAGTGGTGGGTTTCACTTACATTTGCTACCGGTTCACTCACTTCTGAACATGCGCAGATCTTACTTGATGACGTCCGGGCAGGTGGGCGGAGCCTCCCGCTCCCACCGCTACTGATTTACCCAAACCGGCGAGAACCGGTAGCAACCCGGTAGCAAGCGTTGGTAGTACAGTGGTCTAAAGCACCCTGTTATTAAGACCAGCTGCCTGCAATTACTGCAGGTTCGAATCTCGCCAGGCTCAAGGTCGACTCAGCCTTCCATCCTTTCTAAGGTAGGTAAATTGAGGGACCCAGTTTGTGGGGGCAATAAGCTGACTTTGTATAAATATACACAAAGTATGAAGGCTATTGCTTAGCGCATTGTAAGCCGCCCTGAGTCTCCGGAGAAGGGCGGCAGATAAATCAAATTAAAAACAAAACAAAACCCCACCACTGACTTAGATCCCTCTCAAGGTTACCATGGTTTAGCCAGCCCCTATGAGATGATGTGATTCCAGCCAACTTCAATTAAAATAACTGGAACATAAGTAAGTTATGTTCTGGTCCTGTCTACCTGATGGGGCTGACCCTTGATGGCGAAATCATGTGATTCACTTCTCTAATGTAGGAAGTTAGCTTCCACCCCTTTCCTGGAAGAGTGAAATATTTTAGGAAATATGAAAAAAGGCAGAATATTATATTTCCCTGGATGAGAAATGGATAAGCATGTTTTGAAGCAGCTCCCATCTTCCTGAAGCCCCCACCCTTTGTCAATGGGCCATTAAGGCCTGGGCCAGTCTATTCTACATAACAAAGATCTACCTCCTTCAGGCAGAGCCATGGTAGGAATTGCCAAAGATCCAACAAAGATAGGATTAGCCCTCTATGCAATAGCAGCATGTGACCTGGGAAGCACATGTGACCATCAGCCAGCAAGGCTAGCTAAGACCCCCACCCCCTGGGAGTCTGACAACCAATCAGGATACTCTTTCTGGGCCCCAAGAAATGCAGAGCCAGAGAGAGCATAAAAACCTGAGGATTTACTATATCTGCCCCCTTTTCTGTTCAGGAATTCAAGCCATGTGCTCCTGTCCACCATTAAACCATCTTTCCAAGCAGTCTCCATGTTTCCAGGGTCTTTTTCCCCACTTGGAGCAGAACCTAGAAGGAGATTTCTTCCAACATTAAGGAACCCTTCCAGGAGAGGAAGAAACAAATGGATGATAGGTCATTGATTGAACTCAAGGCATTCTTCACCTTTATAGTCACCACAATATAAAAAAGATGTTGAGACTCTAGGAAAAGTGCAGAGAAGAGCAACCAGGATGATTAGGGGGCTGGAGGCTGAAACATACAATGAACGGTTGCAGGAACTGGGCATGGCTAGTCTAGTGAAGAGAAGGACCAGGGGAGACATGATAGCCGTCTTCCAATATTTGAGGGGCTGCCACAGAGAGGAGGGGGTCAAGCCATTCTCCAAAGCACCTGAAGACAGGACAAGAAGCAAAGGATGGAAAGTGAACAAGGAGAACCTGGAATTAAGGAAAATCTTTATAACAGTGAGGACAATTAACCAGTGGAACAGTTTTTCTCCAGAAGTTGTGGGTGCTTCATCACTGGAGGCTTTTAAGAAGAGACCGGATGGCCATTTATCAAAAATAATATAACTCTCCTGCTTGGAGGGCTGGACTAGATGACCTACAAGGTCCCTTCCAACTCTGTTAATCTATTCAAACCTTTCACGTGATCTGGCTGCTATCCCTCCACTGAATTCAATTCAAATCTTTATTGTCAGTGCACAACGTATGTGAAATGAGATTGGTTGAGTTCCCTCAGTGCATTGAGGGTTTGCATTGGCTTTTTTGGAATTTCATAGCTTTTTTTTTGCTGATTTTCACAACAGGAAACAAAAACCTTGTTCTCCCAAAGGGCTGCCACCAAAAAGGAGGGAGTCAAGCTATTCTCCAAAGCCCCTGAAGGCAGGATAAGAAGCAACGGGTGGAAACTAATCAAAGGAGAGAAGCAACCTGGAATTTAAGGAGAAATTTCCCGATACCGAGAACAATTAATCAGTGGAACAATTTGCCTCCAGACATTGTGGGTGCTCCATCCATGGAGATCTTCAAGAAGAGATTGGGCAGCCACTTGTCTGAAATGGTATAAGGTCTCCTCTTGAGCAGGGGGTTACCTCCATGGTACCCTCCCAACTTTGTTATTCTGTTATTCCTTTGGACTGAAATTTCAGAAGCAAATTATCTCCTTGAATTTAGGGACGAAATAGCTCTGCCAGATCTTAAAGAAAACTAGCCAATTTTTTTTTCCTGCGATTTTTCAACTGTTCTTTGGCTTACCACTCAGATTCAACAGCCTTCTACTTAGCGGGCAATTAAGCCCGAAAGTGTGAGCATTTGTGTTTCAGTGGAAACAAAACCTGTCACGCTCTCCTCATTTTGCAATGATGGAAAAGAAACCCACATTCCCCCATTCCAATAAATAAGAGAGAGTCATCCTATTTTTTTCCCTTTTAGTTCCCTTTCAGAGGAGAAGAAACTGGTTCTGCAGCTGTCACAAAGAAGAGAGGCAAATTGGTTGTCTCCTGTTGTGCCGAGCGTGGAAATGACAAGGCCACGAAATGGTTTCCTTGACAATGGCAAGTAACCGAATGTGCAACGTGGAAAGTACAGTAGGTGAGTTTGTTTACTCCGGTTTCATATTGAAATTGGCCACCGGAGCTCAGGAGAACCTGCTGTTCCGATCGTTCTCCCCTGATTAATCTCCAAATAGTTTACTTTGTCCTTGTTTTTTTTTAATGTTTGTATGCTTGCTTTTACGTTAGCTGGGAACAAAGGATGGATGCTTAGATATACTAGGCAGGGCTTTTCAACTTCAAAAACTTTTAACATGTATGGACCTCAACTCTCAGAATTGAATTCTGCAGGAGGGAGAGGGGGAGGAGGAGGAGGAAAGAAGGAGAAGATGGCAGAGGAGGAGGAGAAGGAGGAGAGAGAGGAAGAGAAAGGAGAAGGCAAGAAGAAGGAAAAGATGAAGGAGGAGGAGATAGTAATGGAGAAGGAGAAGAGAGAGGAAGAGAAAGGAGAAGGAGAAGGCAAGAAGGAAGAAAAGATGGAGGAGGAGGAGATAGTAATGGAGAAGGAGAAGAGAGAGGAAGAGAAGGGAGAAGGAGGAAAAGATGGAGGAGGAGATAGTAATGGAGAAGGAGAAGAGAGAGGAAGAGAAAGGAGAAGGAGGAAAAGATGGAGGAGGAGATAGTAATGGAGAAGGAGAAGAGAGAGGAAGAAGGAGAAGGCAAGAAGGAGGAAACTATAGAGGAAGAGGAGATAGTAATTGAGAAGGAGAAGAGAGAGGAAGAGAAAGGAGAAGGAGAAGGCAAGAAGGAGGAAAAGATGGAGGAGGAGAGAAGAAGAAGAAGAAGAAGAAGAAGAAGAAGAAGAAGAAGAAGAAGAAGAAGAAGAAGAAGAAGAAGAAGAAGAAGAAGAAGAAGAAAGGAGGAGGAGGAGGAAAAAGAAACAAACAAACCAGGTGGAGAAGGAAAATGATAATGAAGGAGAAGGGAGAAAGAGAAGATAGGAGAAGGCAAGAAGGAAGAAAAGAAAATGGAGATGGGGAAATAGGAGGACAAGATGTAGATAAAGGAGGAGAAGATGGAAAGAGAAGGAGAAGACGGAAGATAAAATGGAGACAGCAAAGGTGAAGATAGAACAGAAGATGGAGAGAGAGGAGAAGATAGAAAAAAGGAGAAGGAGAAGATGGAAGGAGAAGAAGATAGGGGATGAGTTTTGTTCCGCTTTAGGCATGAAAGCCAGCTGGGTGACTTTGGGCCAGTCCTAACCCACCTCACAGGGTTGTTGTTATAGGGAAAACAGGACCCGGAAGGAACTTTATGTCTGTTCTACACCTTGAGTTACTTATACAGCAATAAAGACAGGATCATTGAATACATAAGTAAATAAATATCTACCCCCACTTGTTCTCCATGCATCAGAGAGAAACCACACACACAAAACTCATTCTCTATCTCTTGAAAAGTCACTGAATCATTCAACGGTAATCAGACAACGGTAAGTCACAAGCCAACAAAATTATAGGCATCTGACAAAAAAAATAAATAATAATAATTAGAAAAACACCTCATTAAAAAAAAAAACACCACCTCAATAATGAAAGCTCTGCCTGACTCACTCTTATTTTCCTGATGTGATGAGTACACAATGACCTTTCCCAAGGCATTAAGGACAGGTCTGTTAATTTTAGACTGTGGTCCAACACTCTGCACCTCAGGATAGTAAGGAACAAAAGTTGTCGAAATGCTGATAGTCCTCGATTTTCCGACCACAATGGGGCCTGACATTTCTGTTGCTAAGCGAGACATTTATTGGGTGAGCTTTGCCTCCATTTTGCAACCCTTCTTGCCACAGTTGTGACGTGAATGACTGCAGTTGTTAAGTGAGTCGCATGGATCTCGCTTCCCCGTTGACTTTGCTCTTCGGAAGGTCGCAAAAGGCAACCATGTGACCCCCCTCCCCGCTCCCCGGGACACTGCAACGTTGAAGTACATGCCAGTTGAACTGAAGGGCCTGGTGGCTCAGCAGACTGATAGCATTGTGATTAACACCAGCTATCTGCAATTACTGTAAGTTCGAATCTCGCCAGGCTCAAGGTTGACTCAGCCTTCCATCCTTTCTAAGGTGGGTAAATTGAGGACCCAGATTGTGGGGGCAATAAGCTGACTTTGTATAAATATACAAAAGGATGAAGGCTATTGCTTAACGCATTGTAAGCCACCCTGAGTCTCCGGAGAAGGGCGGCATATAAATCAAATAATAAAAAAAAAAGACTAAAGTGCTGTTAAGTAGCACCAGCTGCCTGCAATTACTGCAAGTTCAAATCTCACCAGGCTCAAGGTTGACTCAGCCTTCCATCCTTCCGAGGTAGGTAAAATGAGGACCCGGATTGTGGGGGCAATAAGCTGACTTTGTATAAAAAAGAACACCACTTGGGAGGGCCAAAAGCCCTACTAAGCAGGTATATACAAAAGTATGAAGGCTGTTGCTTAACGCATTGTAAGCCGCCCTGAGTCTCCGGAGAAGGGCGGCATATAAATCGAACCAATAAATAAATAAATAAATAAATAAATAAATAAATAAATAAATAAATAAATAAGCATCTGAATTTTGATGATGTGTCCATGGGGATTCTGCAAAGGCTGTAAGCAGTGATGGGATTCAGCCGGTTTGTTGCTGGCTGGCCCCTCCCCTCCCCGCCCCTTTCAGGAGTCCCCACATGCCCTGTTTTGGCTCCCAGATAAGTGCAGGGAGACCTACTAGGCCCAAATCGGGGCGCAGGGGAGTGTGGTGTGCCCCCCCACCTCCCGCAGCCTGTTTTTGCTCCCAGGTGGCTGCAGGGAGGCCTACTAGGCCCAAAACGGGGCACAGGGGGGGCAGTATGCCATTTTTGCTCCCAGGGGGATGCAGAAGGCCGAGTGCTGTCTGTCACACCCCCTGGCCACGCCCACCATGGCCACACCCACCCAGCTGGTCATTAGGGCAGAGAACCGGTTGTTAAATTATTTGAATCCCACCACTGGCTGTAAGTGTGAAAAATGCTCATAAGCAAGTGGTGAAATCTAATTTTTTTCATTACCGGTTCTGTGGGCGTGGCTTGGTGGGCGTGGTGTGGCTTGGTGGACGTGGCAGGAGAAGGATACTGCAAAATCTCCATTCCCACCCCACTCCTGTGGGAAGGATATTGCAAAATCCTCATTCCCACTCCACTCTGGGATCTACTCTCTGAACTACTCAAAATTTCCACTACCGGTTCTCGAGAACCTGTCAGAACCTAATGGATTTCACCCCTGGTCATAAGTCACTTTTTTCAGTGCCGTTGAATGGTCACTAAACGAATTGTTGTAAGCCAAGGACTATCTGTAGTTGCGTAAGAACGGAGAGATGCTTTGGTCCAGCAGCAAATATATTGGAAGGACGAAAATGCCAGCATCTCCTGTGTTTGTGTGGTCAAGGGAGGCCTGGTGAGAAACTTGGAAGTATCAAGGGAAGAGAAGTGACCACACCAAGGTAGTTAAA
>NC_142066.1:154842248-154919748 GCF_059756535.1 Pantherophis guttatus
CAAATTGGATCTGACCGAGAAGGTGGCTCAGCAGAAGAACCTCACTGAGGACTAGGAGCATAGGCTTTCCAAGCAGAGGGAAGACCTGTGGGAGTGCAAGGCCAGGTACCGGCACCTGGAGGCTCAGTGGGTTGAGATGGTCAGCCAGTTCCAGGCCATGATGCAAGGCCCTCCAGCTCTTCGCCAGCAGCAATACTTCCCTCCAGCCTTCATCCAAAGCCCCACACCAGGAGGCTTAAACAGACCCCAGTTCAGAATTTCTGCCCCCCTCCAATCCAAGCAAAAAGACCCCGAAGGGGGAGACTCTCTGCAGCAACACAAGCGTTCATTGCACGTATCCGTCCCAGGGGCCGTAGTTTGAGGACCCCTGATTTAGTGCAATATAAAAAATGCAAATAACTTTTCTGAGGACCACCAAAATTTTCTCACGGACCACCAGTTGGTAACCGCTGATATAGGAGGTACCTGGCTCAACAGCAGTAACGGCGAGAGGGGTCTTGGAGTCCTAGTGGACGGTCAGTTGAATTGGAGCCAGCTCCGTTCTGCAGCAGCCAAAAAAGCCAACACAATTCTAGGCTGCACAAACAGAGGGATTAACGTGTTAATACCACTTTATAAGGCCTTGACGGTTAGGCCACACTTGGAATACGGCGTCCAGTTTTGGTCGCCACGGTGTAAAACACAAAACATTCCCCAAAGCCTCTGAAAGCAGAACAAGAAGCAATGGATGGAAACTAATCGAGCCAAACTAGAACTACGGAGAAATTTCCTGACAGTTAGAACAATTAGTGGAACAGTGTGCCTAACTTAACAAGTTCAGGGATTTACTTAACAGCTGTGGCAAGGAAGGTCGTAAAATAGGACATTCAGGATGTTACCTGGTTGAGTTATGAAACATCTGCAAGAAAAGGACCACAGTTGCCATCGTCCTCCCCCTCCTCTCCCTCTTCCACTCTGACACCCAATCCCTTCCAGCACTGATGATATTCTCTAGTTGGGTCATGAAATGTCTCCAAAAAAACAATCAAGCTCAGAGAGCATCAAGGACCCCACAATCTTCTAATTCCTGCACCACTTCCTCCTCCTCCTCCTCCTCCCCCCCCTCCTCCTCCTCCCCCTCCCCCTCCCCCTCCCTCCCTCCTCCCTTCTAGCCCTGATGATGTTCTCTAGTTGGGTCACGAAATGTCTACAAAAATAAGAGCCGAGGTGGTGCAGTGGTTAGGGTGCAGTACTGCAGCTACTTCAGCTGACTGCCAGTTCAGCAGATCAGCAGATCAAATCTCATCGGCTCAAGGTTGACTCATCCTTCCGAGGTGGGTAAAATGAGGTCCCAGATTGTTTGGGGGCAATATGCTATTATTATTTTTTTTTAATTTGATTTATATGCCACCCTTCTCCGGAGACTCAGGGCGGCTTACAATGCGTTAAGCAACAGCCTTCATACTTTTGTATATTTATACAAAGTCAGCTTATTGCCCCCACAAACAGAGTCCTCAATTTACCTACCTTAGAAAGGATGGAAGGCTGAGTCAACCTTGAGCCTGGCGAGATTCGAACCTGCAGTAATTGCAGGCAGCTAGTCTTAATAACAGGGTGCTTTAGACCACTGTACTACCAAGGCTCAATATACTATATTTAGTATACTGTCTTTGGTGTAAGCCGGTGTAAGCCACCCAGAGTCCTTGGAGAGTGGGCGGCATAGAAATATTATTAATCATAATCATAATCATAATCATAATCATAATCATAATCATAATCACAATCACAACAACAACAACAACAACAACAACAACAACAACAACAACAACATTTTGACTCTACAAAAAGCCACCTTACTCGGAACAGCTTACATCCTCCGACGATACCTTAACAGTTCCTAGGTCCTTGGTTAGGACTCGAGCTGCTGAGCTATTAACCAGCCTCAAAGGCTGTGAATCTCACTAAAGATCAAATAATAATAATAATAATAATAACAACAACAACAACAACAACAACAACAACAACAACAACAACAACAGTTCCTAGGTCCTTGGTTAGGACTCGAGCTGCTGAGCTTTGAGACTGTTGTCTCAAAGGCTGTGAATCTCACCAAAGATTAACCAATAATAATAATAATAAAAAAAAAAACAACCAAGCTCAGAGAGCGTCAAGGTCTCCACCGTCTTCTTATTCCTCCTCCTCCTCCTCTTCCTCCCCCTCCTCCTCCTCCTCCTGTTTCTTCTTCCTCCCCCTCCTCCTCTTCTCCTCCTCCTCCTCCTCCCCTCTAGCCCTGATAATGTTCTCTAATTGGGTCATGAAACGTCTGCAAAAAAAAAACAACCAAGCTCAGAGAGCATCAAGGACCCCACCACCACCTCCTCCTCCTCCTCCTCCTCTCCACACCCCACTCCCTCCCACCACTAACGATGTTCCCTAAGTGGGTCATGAAACGTCTGCAAAAAAAAACCAACCGAGCTCAGAGAGCATCAAGGACCTTGCAGTTCAATCCTCAGCTACAATTATTCTCTTCTATGATTTTGACATTCTTTTCACTTACATAATAGACAGCCCTGATAGCTACTGTTATTGCCCTTTGATACCTGAATGGGTTGTATTCCAAGCCTAGGAAATGCCAACAACTCTGATTTTTTTTTTTATGGCATCAACAATTCATTATCTGATTCTCTCCAGTCCAGGTCTTTCTCACACATTTATTGGAAATGGTGTTTTTTAAAAAAATTGTCCTCCATATGCCACATAAAAATGAAAATTTGTCAGGGATGTTCGCTTAGCTATAAAGTGAACATCCCTTTATAAAGAACGCTTACATTAATAGACTGAGATGGAAAACAATAAAAAAAAAAAAGGAAACATAAAAATCCTTGCAGCAAATCGGTGCACGCAAAGAGCCAACGCATTGCGATCAAAATTTTAGATGAACAGAAGGAGAATTATTATTTTGCAAATGAATTAAAGCTCCCTCCCAGGGTAAGGCGTTAAAAAAAATTTGATGGGGTGTCTGTCTCAACAGGGGGGGGGGATATGTTGAATTTAAGAGGTCCTTGCCGAAGCGGGAAACACAAAGGAGCGGATTTAAATTTCCAGTTCTGTTTTTTTTACAACCTTCAAACACTCCGTGGAAAGTTCGGTGATTACATTAAATTACAGCCACTTTGCTCCATCCCTTGTTCTGCCTTTCTAACTGAAGGTGCTAATTTTATGTTCTGTATTTGTTTTCTATTTAAAGACATTCCATTGAGGGTTTCGTGCAGAGGTAGACCGCAGGTGGCGACTACCAATTCGCTCAAACCGGTCCAAACCAGCTGAATACTGGTAGCCTTTGAAACTGTAGATCTCAAGCAGGAGTGGGTTCTACTTATTATTTATTTATTTTATTTTATTTTATTTTATTTCTATACCGCCCTACTCCCGAAGGACTCAGGGCGGTGCACAGCCAAACAATAAAACACATACATACAAAATTTAAAAGTGGAATTAAAATCAAATTAAATAGTTTTGGCCCAGACAAATTAAAACCCCAATCCATTTAAAACCCATTCTAAAATTTGAATATATAAAATACTAAAAAATATTAAAAAATTAAAAATCTTTTATAAAAGATTTATAAACTACCGGTTCACAACAGGGCCGCGCAGAAGCTTCCTGATGACATCGGGGTCAGTGGGCGGAGCCTCCCACTGGTGTTACTACCGGTTCTATAGAACCGGTCCGAACCGCGAGCAACCCACCACTGATCTCAAGCGTATAAGGGAGAATTCCAACGAAAGATTATTTTTTGCTGAATCGTAAGTACAGGTAGTCCTTGACTTACAACCATTCCTTTAGTGACTGTTTGAAGTTACGATGGCACCGAAAAACAATAATTTATTTGGCAACTGATTCATATTTATGACGGTTGCAGTTTTCCTGGGGTCATGTGATCCTCTTTGGTGACCTTCTCATGAGCCAAGTCAATGGGGAAGCCCGATTCGCTTAACAACCATGCCACTCACTTACAGTTGCAGTGATTCACTTAACAACCGTGGCAAAAAGGATTGCAAAATGGGGAGAAACTCACTTAACAAATGTCTCGCTTAACAAACAGAAATGTTGGGCTCAGTGGTGAATGTAAGCTGAGGACCACCTGTAAGCAAATAAAACCAGGACCCTCCCCTGCTATGTTGCTATTATTCTATGTCCGTCATTAAACAGAGGCATAGAGAACCAAGTTCGCATGAAGTATTAGAGCCGCTTTACAAAACCCGAGTAAGACGACACCTGGAACACTGCAACTAGTTTTGGTCACCATACAACAAAAAAAGATATTGAGACTTTGGAAAACGTGCAAAGAAGACCAACTAAGATGATTCAAAGGCCTGGAGATTAAAACATATGAAGAATGGCTGCAGGATTTGGGCTTGGCTAGTCTAGAGAAAATAAGAATTATGGGTGACATGATAGCAGTATTTCAGTATTTGAGGGGCTGCCACAGAGAAGATGGGGTCAAATTATTCTCCAAAGCACCCGAGAGCAGGACAAGAAATAATGATTAGAAACTGATCAAGGAGAGAAGCAACCTGGAATTAAGGAGAAACTTCCTAACAGTGAGGCCAATTAACCAGCGGAACAGAAGTTGCCTCCAGAAAATGTGGGTGTTTCATCACTGGAGGTTTTTAAGAAGAAAATGGATAGTCACTTGTCTGAGATTTTATAGGTCAGTAATGCCAAACCTTTTCAGCACCAAGTGCCGAAACGGGAGCACGCATGCTCGTGTCTGGGCCACAACCTGGAAGAGGAGCTGCCCAGGGCACATGTGTGTGCCCAAAAATGAGCTTCCGGTCTCCGGCACACAGACGCGCGCCGGCAAGCTAGTCTTCTGGGTTTCTGGCGTGCATGCACACATTGACCAGGTGGCCGGCACGCATGTTCACGCAGGAAAACAGAAGACCAGCTCTTCCAGTTCCCAGCACTGCCACACACAAAAACGCCAGCTGATCGTTGTGTGCGCATGCGCACCAGAAACCTGGAAGAGGAATGGGCGACACCACATGTGCCAGGCGACATGGCTCCATGTGCCACTTTGGGCACGTGTGCCATAGGTTCACCATAATGGGTATAGGTTTTCCTGCTTGAGCAAGGGGCTGGACTAGAAGACCTCCAAAGTCCTTTCCAGCTTCTATTCTATTCTATTCTATTCTATTCTATTCTATTCTATTCTATTCTATTCTATTCTATTCTATTCTATTCTACCCTACCCTACCCTACCCTACCCTACCCTACCCAACCCTACCCTACCCTATTCTACTCTACCCTACCCTACCCTACTCTACTCTACCCTATCCTACCCTACCCTACCCTACCCTATTCTACTCTACCCTACCCTATTCTATTCTATTCTACCCTACCCTACCCTACCCTACCCTACCCTACTCTATTCTACTCTACCCTACCCTACCCTACTCTACTCTACTCTACCCTATCCTACCCTATTCTATTCTATTCTACTCTACCCTACCCTACCCTACCCTACCCTACCCTACCCTACCCTATTCTACTCTACCCTACCCTACCCTACTCTACTCTACCCTATCCTACCCTACCCTACCCTATTCTATTCTACTCTACCCTACCCTACCCTACCCTACCCTACCCTACCCTACCCTACCCTATTCTATTCTATTCTATTCTATTCTATTCTATTCTACCCTACCCTACCCTACCCTACTCTATTCTACTCTACCCTACCCTACCCTACCCTATTCTATTCTATTCTATTCTATTCTATTCTATTCTATTCTACCCTACCCTACCCTACCCTACTCTATTCTACTCTACCCTACCCTACCCTACCCTACTCTACTCTACTCTACCCTATCCTACCCTACCCTACCCTACTCTATTCTATTCTATTCTATTCTATTCTATTCTATTCTACTCTACCCTACCCTACCCTACCCTACCCTACCCTACCCTACCCTACCCTACCCTACCCTACCCTATTCTATTCTATTCTATTCTATTCTATTCTATTCTATTCTATTCTATTCTACCCTACCCTACCCTACCCTATTCTGCTCTGCTCTACTCTACCCTACCCTACCCTACCCTACCCTACCCTACCCTACCCTACCCTATTCTATTCTACCCTACCCTACCCTACCCTACCCTACCCCACCCCACCCCACCCCACCCCACCCCACCCCACCCCACCCCACCCCATTCTATTCTATTCTATTCTATTCTATTCTATTCTATTCTATTCTATTCTATTCTATTCTATTCTATTCTACCCTACTCTATTCTACTCTACTCTACTCAACCCTACTCTACTCTACCCTACCCTACCCTACCCTACCCTACCCTACCCTACCCTACCCTACCCTACCCTACCCTACTCTATTCTATTCTATTCTATTCTATTCTATTCTATTCTACCCTACTCTATTCTACTCTACTCAACCCTACCCTACCTTACCCTACCCTACCCTACTTTACCCTACCCTACCCTACCCTACCCTACTCTACTCTATTCTATTCTATTCTATTCTATTCTATTCTATTCTATTCTATTCTATTCTACCCTACCCTACCCTACCCTACCCTACCCTACCCTACCCTACCCTACCCTACTCTATTCTATTCTATTCTATTCTATTCTATTCTATTCTATTCTACCCTACTCTATTCTACTCTACTCTACTCAACCCTACTCTACCCTACCCTACCCTACCCTACCCTACCCTACCCTACCCTACCCTACCCTACTCTACTCTACTCTACTCTATTCTATTCTATTCTATTCTATTCTATTCTATTCTATTCTATTCTATTCTACCCTACTCTATTCTACTCTACTCAACCCTACCCTACCTTACCCTACCCTACCCTACTTTACCCTACCCTACCCAACCCTACCCTACCCTACCCTACCCTACCCTACCCTACCCTACCCTACCCTATTCTATTCTATTCTATTCTATTCTATTCTATTCTATTCTATTCTATTCTATTCTATTCTACCCTACCCTACCCTACCCTACCCTACCCTACCCTACCCTACCCTACCCTATTCTATTCTATTCTATTCTATTCTATTCTATTCTATTCTATTCTATTCTATTCTACCCTACCCTACCCTACCCTACCCTACCCTACCCTACCCTACCCTACTCTACCCTACCCTACCCTACCCTACCCTACCCTACCCTACCCTACCCTACCCTACCCTACCCTACCCTACCCTACCCTATTCTATTCTATTCTATTCTATTCTATTCTATTCTACCCTACCCTACCCTACCCTACCCTACCCAACCCTACCCTACCCTATTCTACTCTACCCTACCCTACCCTACTCTACTCTACCCTATACTACCCTACCCTACCCTACCCTATTCTACTCTACCCTACCCTATTCTATTCTATTCTACCCTACCCTACCCTACCCTACCCTACCCTACCCTACTCTATTCTACTCTACCCTACCCTACCCTACCCTACTCTACTCTACCCTATCCTACCCTACCCTACCCTATTCTACTCTACCCTACCCTACCCTACCCTACCCTACCCTACCCTATTCTACTCTACCCTACCCTACCCTACCCTACCCTACCCTATTCTATTCTATTCTATTCTATTCTATTCTATTCTATTCTATTCTATTCTATTCTATTCTATTCTATTCTACCCTACCCTACCCTACCCTACTCTATTCTACTCTACCCTACCCTACCCTACTCTACTCTACTCTACCCTATCCTACCCTACCCTACCCTATTCTATTCTATTCTATTCTATTCTATTCTATTCTACTCTACTCTACCCTACCCTACCCTACCCTACCCTACCCTACCCTACCCTACCCTACCCTACCCTACCCTACTCTATTCTATTCTATTCTATTCTATTCTATTCTATTCTATTCTACCCTACCCTACCCTACCCTACCCTATTCTACTCTACTCTACCCTACCCTACCCTACCCTACCCTACCCTACCCTACCCTACCCTACCCTACCCTATTCTATTCTATTCTATTCTATTCTATTCTATTCTATTCTATTCTACCCTACTCTATTCTACTCTACTCTACTCAACCCTACTCTACTCTACCCTACCCTACCCTACCCTACCCTACCCTACCCTACCCTACCCTACCCTACCCTACCCTACCCTACTCTACTCTATTCTATTCTATTCTATTCTATTCTATTCTATTCTACCCTACTCTATTCTACTCTACTCAACCCTACCCTACCTTACCCTACCCTACCCTACTTTACCCTACCCTACCCTACCCTACCCTACCCTACTCTATTCTATTCTATTCTATTCTATTCTATTCTATTCTATTCTATTCTATTCTATTCTATTCTACTCTACCCTACCCTACCCTACCCTACCCTACTCTATTCTATTCTACCCTACCCTACCCTACCCTACCCTACCCTACCCTACCCTACCCTACCCTATTCTATTCTATTCTATTCTATTCTATTCTATTCTATTCTATTCTATTCTATTCTACCCTACTCTATTCTACTCTACTCTACTCAACCCTACTCTACTCTACCCTACCCTACCCTACCCTACCCTACCGTACCCTACCCTACCCTACCCTACCCTACCCTATTCTATTCTATTCTATTCTATTCTATTCTATTCTATTCTATTCTATTCTATTCTATCCTATTCTATTCTATTCTATTCTATTCTATTCTATTCTATTCTATTCTACCCTACTCTATTCTACTCTCCTCAACCCTACCCTACCTTACCCTACCCTACCCTACTTTACCCTACCCTACCCAACCCTACCCTACCCTACCCTACCCTACCCTACCCTACCCTACCCTACCCTACCCTACCCTATTCTATTCTATTCTATTCTATTCTATTCTATTCTATTCTATTCTATTCTATTCTATTCTACCCTACCCTACCCTACCCTACCCTACCCTACCCTATTCTATTCTATTCTATTCTATTCTATTCTATTCTATTCTATTTTATTCTATTCTATTCTATTCTATTCTATTCTACTCTACCCTACCCTACCCTACCCTACCCTACCCTACTCTATTCTATTCTATTCTATTCTATTCTATTCTATTCTACCCTACCCTACCCTACCCTACCCTACCCTACCCTACTCTATTCTATTCTATTCTATTCTATTCTATTCTATTCTATTCTATTCTACCCTATTCTATTCTACTCTACTCAACCCTACCCTACTCTACCCTACCCTACTTTACCCTACCCTACCCTACCCTACCCTACCCTACTCTACTCTATTCTATTCTATTTCTATTCTATTCTTAAAAGTCTCAGCTTGTTTCCAGTGACTGTCTAGGCTTTGTAAATTGTCTCTTCCGAGGGTCAGAGGGCGTTTGCAAATTCACTTTTCTGCAAACTGAATAGGAATCGGAACACAGCACCCAACTCTGACCAGTGGTGAAATGTAGCCAGTTCTATCTGGCTCAGGCGAACCAATAGCGCTGGCGGCGGGAAGCTCCGCCCACCCACCGGATGTCACCATGTCCCATTTTTGACGCTCTGTCCATGCGCAGAAGGTCCTGCACATGCGCAGAAGTGTGGCGCACGAGCTCCCATTTGCGAACTGGTAGTGAAGATAGGTGGATTTCACCCCTGACCCTACCGTAGCTTTGTCTCTGCTTGAAGTCCTTCTCAGCTTGTTCTCTCCCTTCCCTTGTGCACCCAGGTCTGTCTTTTGCAAATTCTGACTAGTAGCTGAGACGCTATTATGTAAACAAAGCGATTGCTGGAAGCAGCCCAGGTTCTTCGCAAACAGCTTTTTGCAAGGATCTGTCATGGTCTTCCAAAAAAATAAAATAAACATTCCTAATCCTGGATACTACTCCCTTGGCGAGGCAGAGTGGTGAGACTACACTTGAAATAATGCATCCAGTTCTGGTCACCACGATGCAAAAAAAGATGTCGAGAGTCTAGAAAGAGTGCAGAGAAGAGCAACTAAGATGATTAGGGGACAGGAGGCTAAAACATAGGAAGAACGGTTGCAGGAACTGGGTATGTCTAGTTTAATGAAGAGAAGGACTAGGGGAGACATGATAGCAGTCTTCCAGTATTTGAGGGGCTGCCACAAAGAAGAGGCAGTCAAGCTATTCTCCAAAGCATTTGAAGGCAGGAAAAGAAGCCACGGATGGAAACTAATTAAGGAGAGAAGCGACTTAGAACTAAGGAGAAATTTCCTGACAGTCAGAACAATTAATCTGTGGAACGGAAGTTGCCTCCAGAAATTGTGGGTTCTCCATCACTGGAGATTTTTAAGAGACTGGACGGCCACTGGTCTGGAATGGTATAGGGCAGTGATGGCTAACTTTTTTGCTGTCGCATGCCAAAAGCAGAGGGAGCATGGGGGAGTCGTCCGCACACATGCCCACACCCATAATTCCCCCTCCCACGCATGCACATGTGACCCCGCCCCCTGCACTCCCCATTTTTGGCATGTGACCGCAAAAAGGTTACCGGTGGGCCTGGTAGGCCCATTTTTTGCCCTCCCCAGGCTCCAGAGACTTTCTTTGGCGCCTGGGGAGGGCAAAAACAGCCTTCCCCATTACCCCTGGAGGCCGGAAACGGCCCATTTCCCAACTTCCGTTGGACCTGGAAGGCTCAAAAATCAGTTGGCCGGCACGCACATGGGCGTGAGAACTGAGCTAGGACAACGCTCACGTGCCCACAGATATGGCTCCACGTGCCACCTGTGGCATGCATGCCATAGGTTCACCATCACGGGTATAGGGTCTCCTGTCTGAGCAGAGGGTTGGACTAGAAGACCTCCAAGGTCCCTTCTAATTCTATTCTTCTGTTGTGAGTACTCCATCACTGGAGGTTTTTAAGAAGAGGCTGGACAGCCAGCCATTTATCCAGAACGGTATAGGGTTTCCTGCCTGAGCAGGGGGTTGGACTAGAAGACCTCAAAAGTCCCTTCCGACTCTTCCGTTATTCTGCCTTGTTCCTGGTTTTCCTGCCACCTCCCCCCCCTCCCCGACTCCAACTGTCCCACTGCATTAGATGGCAGCCATTCCTGTCCAGATTATTTGATCTGGGAGAGGCTGTTTGCTCAGCCTGGATCTGTCCTTGCCAGCCTGTGTTTAATAAAACAGAGACATGTTTTCCTTGCCTGCTGCCTAATTTATGAGAAAGACGGCAGGCTGGAGGGCAGTTTATGAGCAAATAAATGATAAGGCAACCGTCTGGGGTTGGGATGGACCTGATAAGCAAACTCCGATGGTTGCATGATATCAAAATAAATCCAGATATCTCGGCAAAGCTGCTGGACTTATCTAACTCATCTCAGAGATCTGGCATCTGCTGAGATCAAGGTGGGCTGTTTAGTTTCTCTCTCTAAAGTCAGTCCTTGGTTTCAGATGGGCATCTCATCCACCAATAAAGGAGAATATTTGTAGCACAGGGTGGAAATGAGGAATGATCCCTGAGCTTGGCTGTTTGCCTGGAGACATTTCATGACCCAACTAGGTAACCTCATCAGTGCTACAAAGGAGTGGGATTTGTGGAGAGGAGGGAGAGGAGGAGGAGAGGAGAAGGAGAACAAGAGCAACAAGAACAAGAGGAGGAGGAGGAGGAGGAGGAGGAGGAGAACAACAAGAACAAGAACAGGAGGAGGAGGAGGAGGAGGAGGAGGGGGAGGAGAAGGAGAACAACAAGAACAGGAGGAGGAGGAGGAGGAGGAGGAGGAGGAGGAGGAGGAGGAGGAGGAGGAGGAAGAGGAGGAGGAGAAGGAGAAGGAGAACAACAAGAACAAGAACAAGAACAGGAGGAGGAGGAGGAGGAGGAGGAGGAGGAGGAGGAGGAGGAGGAGGAGGAGGAGGAGGAGGAGGAGGAGGAGGAGAGGAGGAAAAGGAAAAGGACTGTGAGTTCCTTGGTGCTCCCCGAGCTTGGCTGTTTGCTTGCAGATGTTTCATGACCCAACTAGGTTACACCATCAGTGCTAGAAGGGAATGGAACTTTTTAAAAGAAATTTTTAAATTTTATTTAATTTAATCCATCTTCCATTAAACAGTGTGTCGTCTGGGTGCCAATGTCTGTGCAGTAACAGTTAAAATTTACAATCGTATTCATTACTTAATCTATTCTTAACTTAATGCCAAGCCAATGCATTAAATATCTAATACTTTACATCCTCCTCTTAATTTGCTTAACTCTTTATTAACTCTTTTCTATATTTTACTCATCCACTTTTATTTTTAATTGTTATATTTGTCCTCTAACCATCGATAAAATGTTTCCCGTATCACATAATAACCAATTTGTCCTTTCTCTTTAATTGCCAGTGTTAATCTATTCATTTCTGCACATTCTAATATTTTCCTTATCATATTCTCCTCTGTGGGAGAATATAGGGGAATGGATCTGATCAAGGAACAACATCAGTGCTAGTGGAGAGTGAGGTGCACTCTTGTTTATATACAGTAATTGTCCTGACTATGTTGGGGTTCATGTTCCTAGTTTCTGAGCAAGATCTGTTTAATCTCTACGTATTTTAATTTTGTATTTTTTTTTTACAGGAAATCCTTGACTTACGTCCACAACAGATTGCCAAATTTTTGTTGTTCAGCGAGGCATTTGTTAAGCGAGTTTTGCCTCATTTTACGACCGTTCTTGCCAGTTGTTAAGTGAATCACTGCAGTTGACAAATTAGTAACAGGTTTGTTAAATAAATCTGGCTTCCGCATTTGACTTTGCTTGTCAGAAGGTCGCAAAAAGGGATCACATGACCCCCGGGACACTGTGAATGTCATAAATGTGAACCAGTTGCCAAGTGTCCGAATTTTGATCACATGAAGCATGTGGATGCTGCAACGGTCGTAAATGTGAAAACCGTCCTCGGTCACCTTTTTCAGTGCCACTGTAACTTCGAATGGTTACAAAATGAATTGTTGTAAATCAAGGACTACCTGTATTCAAGGGGCTGCCACAAAGAAGAGGAAGTCAAGCTATTCTCCAAAGCACCTGAGGGAAGGACAAGAAGCAATGGGTGGAAACTAATCAAGGAGAGAAGCAACTCAGAACTAAGGAGGAATTTCCTGACAGTGAGAACAATTAACCAGTGGAACAGCTTGCCACCAGATCTGGAATAGCATAGGATCTACTGCTCAGGCAGGGAGTTGCACTAGAAGATTTCCTAGTCCCTTCCAACCCTATTACAGAAAGTTCTCAATTTACAACTGCAATTGCTAAGTGAAACATTTTTAAGTGAGTTTTGCTCCATTTTATGACCTTTCTTGCCATCATTGTTAAGTGAATCACTGCAACGGTTAAGTTAGCAACCCTGTTGTAAAATGAATCTGGCTTCCCCATAGAGTTTGCTTGTCCACTGATCACGTAACTCCAGGACACTGCAACCGTCATAAATATGAACCAGCTGTCGAGTGTCTGAATTTTAATCCTTTGACGATGAAGGATGCTGCAAGCATTACAGAAGTGAAAAATGGTCGTGATTTACTTCTTTGAAGGCCGTTCTCGCTTCAAACTGTCAGTAAATGAACTGTTGTAAGTCAAGGACTACCTGTATTTGAGGGTCTGTCACAGAGAAGAAGGGGTCCATCTACTCTCCAAAGCACCTGAGGGCAGGACAAGAAGCGATGGATGGAAACTAATCAAGGAGAGAAGCAACTTGGAATTAAGGAGAAACTTCCTTAACAATTAATCAGTGGAACAACTTGCCACCAGAAGTTGTGGGTGCTCCATCAGTGGAGTCCCAAAGGTGCTTTTTCAGGAGGCAGCTGGACTTTGTTGTTTTTTGTTTGAAGACGTTTCGCTTCTCATCCTCTTGGATGAGAAGTGAAATGTCTTCAAAGCAAAAGACGAAGTTGCCTCCTGAAAAAACACCTTTGAGACAATCATGATCTGGATGGATGACTGAGAATCTCTACAGACTTCTAACACTGGAGCTTTTTAAGAAGAGATTGGACAACTATTTGTCTGGAAAATGTAGGCTTTCCTGCTTGAGCAGGGATGGGTGGACTAGATGACCTCCAAGGTCCCTTCCAACTCTTGTTATGCTTTAATTCTATTCTCCAAAGCACCTGAAGGCAGAGGAAGAAGCAACGGATGGAAACGAATCAAGGAGAGAAGCAACCTAAAACTAAGGAGAAATTTCCTGACAGTGAGAACAATTAACCTGCGGAACTACTTGCCTCCAGAAGTTGTGGATGCTCCAACACTGGAAGTTTTTAAGAAGAGACTGGACAGCCATTCATCTGAATGTTGTGGCTCCATTGCCTGAGCCTGGGCTATCGACAGATGCAGACTCTGAGAGTGAGGGAGAGGAGTTGGCAAGGCCTCCCTCTCCAGGACCCTCCTCTCTGGCAATGCCTCCGGAGGACACCGAAGGCCAAACGATAGGCTCAGAGCCAAGCACATCCCCGCAGCCACAGGTGGACAGCGATGAAGAAGATAAGTGCTGGCTGGACCCGCGACAGAGGCGCAGGGAGAAGCGTGCACAGCAGAGGGGAAGGCGTGCCAGAGATTAGCTGAGTCACTGGACCACACCCCACAGGGTATAAATGTGGGTGTGGTGGCCGGTTCAGTTTGTGATGAGCAAAAACTGGAAATACTCCATGATCTCTGCGTTACTGGACTTTGCCTGCTTTATCGGACTGCATTTGGATTAATCCTTGTATTATTGACACTCTGCCTGGTTTATCGGAATGCTTGCAGTCTAATCTTTGTTTTGTGTGAGTAAAGTCTGAATTGGCAGCTAGCCACTGGGTTGCTGCCAGCTTTATCATCAAAGAGTTTTGTCGTGTGGCTTATTAACTTTGAGCCGTCTGTGGGGGGGTGTGCGTGGTACAGGGACAGAACACTGAAATGGTATAGGATCTCCTACTCAAGCAGGGAGAGTTGGACTACCTTCCAACTCTGTTATTTTGTTAAAGGTGCTTCAAGATGGATTGCCCGATGGCTCAATTATTTTTTCCATCGAATGCAAAATCCTCATTCTTCGTTGAGATATCAAGGAATATAACTCATGCTGGCATTTTCCCTCTCTGAAACAGCCAGGCAGGGCTGATTAATGAATCAAGTAATTTGAATAACAGCAGGATTGAAGTGGGTGATTCCCAAATAAGTATTTAATGTATTGTTGGGCTTATGATAAATGTGATCCTTTGTGCTTTCTATTAATAACAGAAACACAATTCTGGTCATGCAAAAAACGAAATTGCCGGGGAAAAAATCTTTATGCAAAGTCCCAGGGGTGAAATCCAATTTTTTTTTTTTACTACTGGTTCGTGGGCGTGGCTTAGTGGGCATGGTGTGGCTTGGTGGGCGTGGCAGGGAAAGGATACTGCAAAATCTCCATTCCCACCCCACTCCTGGGGGAAGGATATTGCAAAATCCCCATTCCCTCCCCACTCCGGGGCCAGCCAGAGGTGGTATTTGCCGGTTCTCCGAACTACTCAAAATTTCCTCTACCGGTTCTCCAGAACCTGTCAGAACCTGCTGGATTTCACCCCTGAAAAGTCCCCTGAAAAAGCAAAATTTCATGAAGTCATGGCAGGAATTGGATACGATCTTAAAGACTATTCTAGTCCAGCCCTCTGACCACTGTAAGATTCCACTAGATATTCCCTATACAAATAATCCTTGATTTACAAGAGTTTGTTTAGTGACAGTTTGAAGTTACAACAGCACTTGAAAAAGTGATTGTTATTCACACTTACAACTATTGCATCATCCCCATGGTCACCTGATCAAAATTCAGATGCTTCGCAACTGACTCGTATTTATGACGATTGTAGTGTCCTGGGGTCATGTGATCCCCTTTTGCGACCACCTGACAAGCAAATTCAACAGTAAACCAGATTCCCTTAAAAGCTGTGTGACTAATTTAGCCACTGCAGTGATTCACTTAACAACTGTGGCAAGAAAGGTCATTTAAAATGGAACAAAATTCACTTAATAAATGTCTCGCTTAAGAACAGAGATTTTGAGCTCCATCATGGTCGTAAATCAAGGACTATCTGTAGATGATCATTTGGCCTTGGGTGGAAAACTTAAGCACCTCAACATCATGATCGGTCTTATACAAGCAGTCCTTGACTTTCAACCATTCATTTAGTGACCATTTGAAGTTGCCACAGCACTGGAAAAAATGACTTGGGATTGTGGTTCAACCTACGACCGTTGCCACATCCCTATAAGTCACTGTAATCAAAATTCAGACGCTTGGCAACAGGTTCATATTTATGACGGTTGTATTGTTTTGGGGTCGCCATCTGTAACCCTCTCAGCTGGCTTCTGACAAGCAAAGTCAATGGGAGGGGGGAGCCAGATTCGCTTAACGACCACATGATTCGCTTAACGACCACAGTGATTCACTTAACGACTGGTGCAAAAAAAGGGGGGGTTTATAAAATGGGGCAAAACTCACAACGACCGTCTTGATTAGCAATGGAAATTCTGGGCTCGATTGTGGTCATAAGTCGAGGACTACCTGAAGTGCAGGTTATAAGAGCAGAAAAATGGCAGGAGGGAAGGATTCAAAGGAGGAAGGAGGAAGGAGGAAACAAGTATTTTTCTGCAACCTGAGATGGCCATCATCCTCATCATCCTGGGACTAGAACTCACTCTCTCCTGGTTTCTCGTCGGATGACTTATTAGATTGGCTGTCATTTATCATTTCCATACCGCTGGACAATATAAAAACAAGATTAAAAAGCTGCCTAGAGGTCTTTGCTCCCCCTACTGGCTGCAAGTGGAACCGCTTTGCCTTGACATAAGAACTGCCTTGCTTTCTTTTCAATAAACTGGGATTCCCACCCACCCCTCCGGTCCTTCTGTGTAAGGCTAGAGACGTTAATAGGGGCTGCTTATTTTCCCTTCCCCTTGTACCAATTCAAGCTCTTGCAGCCAGGCTGGGCCTATAATGACTTTTGCTAGGAAATTGTCTCCCGCAGAGCTGGCTGGTGTCCTGGGAATGAATGCCATCCCCATGGCATTCCAGTTTCCTAGACAGCTACTGACATTCTGCCTTTTCAAAAGAACCAGGGAATAATAGCCAGGGTTTCTGTGAAAAACTCTAGCTGGGTGATTGGCAATTGCTCGAAAAGCAAAGAACTTGCAAAGAAGTTGAAAAGAAGGGACTAGGGGAGACATGAGAGCAGTGTTCCAGTATCTCAGGGGCTGCCCCAAAGAGGAGGGAGTCAAGCTATTCTCCAAAGCACCTGAGGGCAGGACAAGAAGGAACGGATGGAAACTAATCAAGAAGAGAAGCAACCTAGGACTAAGGAGACATATCCTGACAGTTAGAACAATGAATCAGTGGAACAACTTGCCTCCAGAAATTGTGAATGCTCCAACACTGAAAGTTTTTAAGAAGAGATTGGACAACCATAGTTTCCTGCCTGAGCAGGGAGTTGGACTAGAAGACCTCTAAGGTCCCTCCAACTCTATTATTCTAATTGTAATTCCAAAGAATGAAAAAAAAAAAAAACACCAGGTTATCTTCTGCTTTTTCCTCTTCTTTTCCTCATCAGGTTACCTGAATAACTTCAGAGGGGGACCTGATTGTGGGTAGTCCTTGGCTTATGACCAGAGATGGGTTTCAGCAGGTGCTGACCAGTTCTGGAGAACCGGTAGCGGAAATTTTGAGTAGTTCGGAGAACTGGTAGTTATAATTCTGACTGGCCCCATCCCCCCTTCTATTCTCTGCCTCCCAAGTCCCAGCTGATCAGGAGGAAATGGGGATTTTGCAGTAACCTTCCCCTGGATTAGGGAGGGAATGGAGATTTTACAGTATCCTCCCCATACCACGCCCACCAAGCCACGCCCACCAAGCCATGCCACGCCCACCAAGCCACACCCACAGAACCGGTCGTAAAAATTTTTGAAACGCACCACTGCGTATGACCACAACTGGGCTCCAAAATTTCCCCTTTGACTTTGTTTGTTAGATGCTAGTTGGGAAGTATGACCACGGGACACTACAGAGGTCATAAATATGTTCCCATTACCAAGCACTCCTATTCTGACCACATTATCACAAGCAAGCTGCCATGAATGTGCAAACCGATTATAAGTCACTTTTTTCAGTGCTTTGTAACTTCAATCAGGCACTAAATGAATGGTTGTAAGTCGAGTACTATTGAGGAAGGACGTGAAGAGGGAAAGAAATGCCCTCTATGATTATTAATATTTTATTTGTCGTAAAAGGAATGACACTCAGAATATGGTGACTGGCATAAAAATAACGTGTTGAAATATTGAATAACTAAATAATGAAAGATTATAATTCAGCAAAATATGAGTACCATTACCAGAACTATACAAGCTTGTCAACTGTAGTAAATATGATGAGTATTATTTTATTTGTACTAAAATGTAAGGCACTCAGGTGCCGTACTCTTCATGCATTGATATGTTTGTAAAAAAATAAGTAAAAGAGAAAAAAGAGGGAAAGAAAAGCCATTTGTGCAAATCAGGCAAAATAATAATAACACAAATAAGGAAATATTATTTCTGTCCAGTAACTGAGATCAATTTGGAAAATTTAAACCCATTCAGTGGGGATGTTGACAAACAAGTTGAAATTTCTAACCTGATTCGTAAAATATCATTTCCGAACAGGCACAGAGATATTCATACAGTCCAATTGACTTCGGGGGCCTCAAGATTGATTTGCAATCTTTAAATCACTTTCTGATTTAATTCGGAGAGCCCTTCCATGACAGAGATTTCGAGAATCGCATTGCTAACTTGAACCTTGGCACAATTCTACAGGAAACACAACACTTTGTAGTTATGAAAAGTTCTACTCATTATAAATTGTGGGTCTGTCTCTAAAAATACACACACACACACACACACACACACACACACACACACACACACCAGGCTCGTATAGACGCAACAGTGAAATTGTTTCCCAGCATTTCATATACCAGCCTGAAGAATTTACATCAAGTGATCCTTTAATCAATGCACAGCAATTAATTGTGGATGTGGTTTTTAAATGCCTGTGCTGTTACACTAAATCAGGGTTTAGCAGAGATGGATGGTGGTGGTGCTGGGGAGTTTGGGAAGGGAAAGTCATAAAAATAAACCTCTGGCTGATAAAATATGGATTAATGTGCAATGCATTTAATTAAAATCAACAGACTGCAAAATGTGTCTGTCTCAGAGAGTTTATAGCACCATTTTTGCATTTGAAACCTTCATCAAAATCTGAGACTGGCTGAGATCTGGGTTTGTTTAAGTGTGGCTTATTCTTACACGCTTCATTTTTAAGAGAGCTTTTCGCTGATTTTCTGCAATTTCTGTGAAATTTCAGAAAGAAAAAAAAAAAACCACTGGCTGCTTTTAAATTGCTGGAGATCTCACCTACTTGGAAACTCCTTTGTGTCATGAAGATAGTTCTCATCCTTGACTTATGGCCACAATTGGCATCATAATTTATGTTGCTAAACAAGGTAGGTTGTTAAGTGATTCATGCCAGATTTTATGATCTTTTTTTGCCAGGGTTGTTAGGCGAATCAGTGAGGTCATTAAATGAATCAGACAGTCATTAAGTGAATGTCTTCCTCTCATTGATTCGGCTTGCTGGGAGACGGATGGGAAGGTCGCAAATGGAGATCACATGACCCCAGGACTCCGTCACTCTCTGTGGTGTCACAGCCTGTGCAGCCGGCACTCGAGTCGGACAGCGAGGAGGCTGGAGAAGATGTGGTGCCAGAGGCAGGGATTCAGTCAAGGCCTTCAGAACCTCCAGAGGCTCCTTTAAGTGAAGAGGATGAAGAGGAGGAGCCTCTTCTCAATGCACGCAGAGCTGCCAAAAGGCAGGAGTGGTTACTCAGGAGGAGGTCTCCTCGAGAGTAAGGCTTGGGGCTAATTGGCCACTCCTTTAGCCTATTTAAGTTTGCACACAGCTTGTAAAAAGCTGCAGGAAACAACGTGTGTTCGTTCATTCGTTCACTGATCATTGAGTCTGGATTTTCTCTGCAAATTTTGTTTCTGGGCTTTCTGCCAACTCTAGTAAGACTCTATCTTATCTGTGGAATTTCTGGCAGGTTGTTTAGAACGTTTTATTAACAACCTGCATTTGCAAAAGACTGTGTTTTGAAGTAAACTAAGTTTTGTTCGGAGTTTGTGTGTGCTGCATTCTTTAGGATCCTGGTAGTTGGGACAGAACACTCTCTTATATACAGGTAGTCCTTGACTTACAGCTGCTTAGTGACCGTTCAGTTACAATGGCACTGAAAAAAGTGATTTATTACCATGTTTCACACTTACGTCCATTACGACAATGTTGGTCGCATAATCAAAGTTCAGATGCTTGGCAACTGACTTGTATTTACGACGGTTGGTTTGCAGTCATGTGATCCCCTTTTGTGACCTTCTGATGAGCAAAGTCAATGTGGGGAAAGCCAGAGTCACTTAATGACCGTGTTACTCACTTAACAACTGCCGTGATTCACTTAAGAACTGTGGCAAGGAAGGCCGTAAAATGGGTCAAAACTCACTTAACAAATGTCTCACTTAGGAACGGAAACTTTGGGCTGAATTGCTGTCATAAGTTGAGGACTACCTGTAGCTCCGTGGTGGCCAAGCTCTGGATGTTGATCGCACGAGGATGCTACAACAGTTACAAGTGTGAAAAACGGTCATAAGTCACTTTTTCCAGTGGCGTTGTAACTTCAAATGGTCCCTAAACAAAATGGTTGTAAGTTGAGGACTACTTGGGTAAGATTCTCGCTGCTGTCAACATATTATATAGTAATAAAGTTCCAAATTTTCTTTCAAGCTAAGTTATCCCTCAAACCTAAAAGGCAAAAATATTTTAAAAAATCAGTTTTCTTAATGATTTTAACCACGAGGGTGCTGGAACAGTTGTAAGAATGAGGACTGGTCATAAGACTCCTTTGTCAGTAACTTTCACAGTCACTAAATGAATGGTTGTAAGTCGAGGACTATCTGTACGCAACCGTGGAACAGCGATTTGGAAGGCTAAGAGAGCAGGACCATGGACAGCTCCTTAAAATTCCTCATTCGTTACAGAGGGTCCTTGACTTATAACCATTGTTTTGGCGACTGTTCGAAGTTACAACAGCACAAAGAGACTTCTGTCCGTTTCTCACACTTACGACCCCATGACACTTCAGACACTTGACAACTGCCTCATATTTACGACGGTTGAAATGTCCCGGGGGTCACATGATCCCCTCTTGTGACCGTCTGACGAGCAAAGTCAACGGGGTTACTCACTTAACAACTGCAGTGGTTCACTTAACGACCATGGCAAGAAAGGTGGTACAATGGGGCAAAACTGACGGAACAACTGTCTTGCTTAGCAACGAAAACGCTGGGCTCATTTGTGGCTGTAAGTTAAGGACTACCTGTAGTTAGAGGCAGAAAAAAATAATAATTAGGTGCCTCTGTCCATAAAGGTCTTCTGTCTCATTTGTGTTCTTTCTTTGGCAGCTAGAAAACAGCGTAAGGTGAAAAGCTAGAGGGAAATTCACCCGGGATAATTAGTTAATTGGACGGAGGGAGAAACTGTTTAATTTTCACACCAGGCCTGATGGATGTTGCTGTGGGATTTTGGCACAAAATTTCAGTGGGCAGGATGGGAATTTAAAAATTTCCAGGGGAGAGAAAATATTGGCAAGGATTTGATATGTCAAGGCCTTTGAGAAACAGCTTGATTTAGATTATTTTCTTGGGTTACGATGTGGAGAACATACCTATGCAGGGAGCTGAAACCTATACAGGTAGTCCCTGACTTCATTTAGTGACTGTTTGAAGTCACTACGGCACTGGAAAAAAGTGACTGATGACTTTTTTTTCACACTTACAACCATTGCAGCATCCCCATGGCCACGTGATCAAAATTCGGACGCTTGGCAACTGACTCATACTTATGACGGTTCCTGTGTCCTGGGGCCAATCACCTTTTGATGACCTTCTGACCAGCGAAGCTAATGGGGTGGCCAGATTCGCTTAACAACCATGTCACTATGTTAAAAACTGTAGTGATTCACTTAACAACTGGGTGACATTCAGCCAATCACCAGGAGACGGTGAGTTCTAGTCCTGCCTTAGGCATGAAAGCCAGCTGAGTGACTTTGGGCCAATCACCAGGAGATGGTGAGTTCTAGTCCCGCCTTAGGCGTGAAAGCCAGCTGAGTGACTTTGGGCCAATCACCAGGAGATGGTGAGTTCTAGTCCCGCCTTAGGCGTGAAAGCCAGCTGAGTGACTTTGGGCCAATAACCAGGAGACGGTGAGTTCTAGTCCCACCTTAGGCATGAAAGCCAGCTGAATGACTTTGGGCCAATAACCAGGAGACGGTGAGTTCTAGTCCTGCCTTAGGCATGAAAGCCAGCTGGGTAACTTTGGCCCAATCACCAGGAGAAGGTGAGTTCTAGTCCTGCCTTAGGCATGAAAGCCAGCTGGGTGACTTTGGGCCAATCACCAGGAGACGGTGAGTTCTAGTCCCGCCTTAGGCATGAAAGCCAGCTGGGTAACTTTGGGCCAATCACCAGGAGACGGTGAGTTCTAGTCCCGCCTTAGGCATGAAAGCCAACTGGGTAACTTTGGCCCAATCACCAGGAGACAGTGAGTTCTAGTCCTGCCTTAGGCGTGAAAGCCAGCTGGGTGACTTTGAGCCAATCACCAGGAGACGGTGAGTTCTAGTCCCACCACATCACTATCTCCTGGTGATTGGCCCAAAGTCACCCAGCCAGCTTTCTTATCTAAGGCAAGAAAAGTCATAAAATTGTGGTTGATTCCCTTTACAACAACCACCTCGGTTAGCAACAGAAATGCTGGTCTCAATTGTGGTCATAACTTGAGAAAACTACCTGTAGTAGAATTAATGCAAGAGCTGAGAAAGAAACTTAGAAGATGGTGGCCTTGAGGAAAATATACCACGACTGTTAGTAAAATAGTTAGTGGCACATCTACAAAATCTACAGGAACAAAATGTTTCCACTACATTAACTGTGAATTTACAACAACAACGAAAATTGATAATCACATACCTCCACCTTGCCAAACACCTGTTATATCTTGCAATATTGCTCAGATAATTCCCAGGTTCCTTGCTGTGAATTTGGTTTCCAAACAAATAGGACAATTTTTTTCTTGTTCTTTGTTCTGGGTTATTCCTTGATCGCAACAACGATGATAAACACATGTAGTCCTCAACTTACAGCAGTTCGATCTGGTGACCATTCAGAGTTACAACAGCCCTGGAAAAAAAAAAGGGACTTATTTATTTTAATTGGCAAAACAATTAAAATAAAAAGCTCAATTTACTTGCAGTTCCAGCCCTTGTAACTTTTGCCCAATTAAAATACAGGTAGTTTTTGACTTGCGACCACAATGGAGCCAAAGTTTCTGTTGCTAAGGAAGACATTTGTTCAGTGAATTTTGTCCCATTTTATGACCTTCCTTGCCAACAGTTTTTAAGCGAATCTGGCTTCCACATCGACTTTGCTAGTCAGAAGCTCGCAAAAGGGGGTCACGTGACACCCCCCCCCCAGGATGCTGCAACCGTCATAAATACGAGTCAGTTGCCAATCTTTGATCACGTGACCAGGGAGATGCTGGTCGTAAGTGTGAAAAACAGTCATAACTCACTTTTTTTCAGTGCCGTTTTGTCTTTGATGTATGGTCGTTAAATGGACTAAATGAAGCCGAGAATTACCTGTTTAGCCAGAGCCTTGGTAGTACAGTGGTTTAATGCACCCTGTAATTAACACAGCTGTCTGCAATTTCTGCAGGTTCGAATCTCACCAGGCTCAAGGTTGACTCAGCCTTCCATCCTTTCTAAGGTAGGTAAAATGGGGACCCAGTTTGTGGGGGCAATAAGATGACTTTGTATAAATATACAAAAGAATGAAGGCTATTGCTTAACGCATTGTAAGACGCCCTGAGTCTCCGGAGAAGGGCGGCATATAAATCAAATAAAAATAAAAATAAAAAAAAAGTCAAAGCACCCTTTGTCCTGTAGCGTAAAGTTGGGGGAATAAAACAGAACAAAGCAGAAATGAGATGTCTACACATCTCCACAACACATAGAGATATTTTGGAAACGCCACTGATTAGGTAACAAAACTCCAGAGAAGGGAACTGGCAAAGAAATCTCACAAGAAGCTGTTATCATTTGGCCTACAAGAAGTCACTAGACGCAATGGTTGTGTTGCTAACCATGCTTGGCTGAATTCTGACAGACAGGCTGAGATTCCAGAGCTTCTGGAGGGAAGGAGCATCTCCATAAAATGTGGGATGAATTTCCACCAGGGGGGAAAAATGTGTAAAATCCATTTCTCTACGAACGGTTTTGTTACCACGCCTGCTGTGGCATCAGGGATGTTCTGGGGGCCAAAAATTGGTTAAAAGAAATCCCCGAGAAGGTAGTTTCAAAGAGATTTCCCTGAAACCTCATTCCTGTTCTAGGCCAACAAATGAGTGCTTCAGTTATATGGTTGCAATCGTCTTGCACTGATCCAGCACTCGCTTTGCGCTGATGATGTTACCTAGTATGGTAATTAAATGTCTGCAAGAAAGTATTTATGCCCTTCCTCTCTCTTTACTCCTTCCCCTCTCTCCTGTTGTTTCCCTTTTCAGTTCAATCTAAAGTGGCATTCGAGCCGCCCCGATTTCCTAATTATCTTTATTCTCATTTCATTTTCTTA
The DNA here is from genome assembly GCF_059756535.1 of Pantherophis guttatus. Lineage (NCBI taxonomy): Eukaryota > Metazoa > Chordata > Lepidosauria > Squamata > Colubridae > Pantherophis > Pantherophis guttatus. Next base: position 154,866,933 of record NC_142066.1, read on the forward strand.
TTCAATTATTATTTATTTTTATTATTTAAGAGAGGAGAGGAGAGAGAAGAAAGGGAAAAGGAGAGGAAGAAGAGGGAGGGGAAAGAGGAGTAGAGGAGAAGGTTAGAAGGGGGGAAGAAGAGAGGAGTGGGGGAAGAGAAGGGGAAGTAGGAAAGAGAAGGAGAGGAAGAATGAAGGAAGGAGGAGGAGAGAGAGGAAGGAAGACAAGGGGAGGAGAAGAAGAAAGGTTGGAGTAAAGGTAAAGGGTAAAAGAGCAGCCCCGAAAAAGTAAAAATGAAAAATGAAAGTTAAAAGAAAAGATGAATGAAAAATGATGGAAATGACTGTACATGTTTATGAAAAATAGAAATAAAAACTTTATAAAAAGAAAAGAAAAGAAAGTATTTATGGAGATTCTCAGCCATCCAAGTCATGGCTGTCTCAAAGGTGCTTTTTCAAGAGGCAAGTGGACTTTCTTGGTTTTTCTTTCAAGAAGTTTCGCTTTTCATCCAAGGAGCTTCTTCAGCTCTGCCTGAATTCTCCACCATCCAGCCAGAACAGAAGAAGCTTCTTGGATATGAGAAGCAAAACTTCTTCAGAGAAAAACCAGAATGTCCAGTTGCCTCTTGAAAAAGGAAGGAAGGAAGGAGTGCTCTTCAACATCTTCTTCATCAATGACTTGGACGAGGGGGTAGATGGGGAACTCATCAAATTTGCAGATGACACCAAGCAAGAAGGCATAGCCAACCTATCCAGAAGATAGGCTCAAGACACAGAAGGATCTTGACAGACTTGAACATTGGGCCCTATCTAACAAAATGAAAATTCAATGGTGAAAAAAGCACGGTTCTACATTTAGGCAAGAAAAAACAAAATGCACAGGTACAGTATATGTGGTACCTTGCTCAATAGTAGTAATTGTGAGACAGATCTTGGAGTCCTAGTGGACAACCATTTAGATATGAGCCAGCAGTATTACAATATATGAGGGCAATTTTACCAATGGATAGAGATAGAATATAGACAATATGTAGAATAAAGTTTAAGAAATTTGGAAAGAACATTGTCAGCACTTCAAACTACATTCGTTCCAGTGCTGACATAAGGAGGAGAAGAGGGGGCAGCTGGCAAGAGGACGCTTGACTTTTCACCTACTTATTTTCCCTGAAGATAATATCCCCTAGGAGATAGGATGGGAGGGGGGACATTCCTGGGAGCTGAAGTAGTAGATATGGGGAAAGTGATTTGGAAGATGGCCAATGAGATGCAGAGAATTGGGGAACGGAAAGGGAAGGTTTGGGGTCAGGAAGTCAGTGTTGGCTACGACATAATCGGGGACAGATTGTCGTGCTTAATAAATGAAAGATTTCATCAAAGACTATTTGTTTGGAAATGCAATTTATTTGAGATGACATCGAAACCTGACAAACATATAATAAATTAAATTAAAATGTAAAAGCAAAGATGTGATTTGTATCAAGATAATGGTGGTAAATGTTGAATATGATGACACAAAATTCTGTACTCAGATGACATACTGATTGGATAACGATGTACCGTTTATTTGAAAATAAAAATAAAAAACTTTTTAAAAACAAAAACAAAAAGATAAGCCAGCCATGTGCAGCAGCTGCCAAAAAACCAACCCAGTTCTGGGCTGCAGAAACAGAGGCACAGAATCAAGATCACGTGAAGTGTTAATACCACTTTATAAGGCCTTGGGAAGGCCACACTTGGAATACGGCATCCAGTTTTGGTCGCCACGATGTAAAAAAGATGTGGAGACTCTAGAAAGACTGCAGAGGAGAGCAAGAAAGAGGATTAGGGGACTGGAGGCTAAAACGTATGAAGAACGGTTGCAGGAACTGGGTATGTCTAGTTTGATGAAAAGAAGGACCAGGGGAGACATGATAGCAGTCTTCCAGTATCTCAGGGGCTTCCACAAAGAAGAGGGAGTCAAGCTGTTCTCCAAAGCACCTGAGGGTAGAACAAGAAACAAAGGGTGGAAACTAATCAAGGAGAGAAGCATTTTAGAACTAAGGAGAAATTTCCTGACAGTGAGAACAATTAATCAGTGGAACAACTGGCCTCCAGAAGCTGTGAATGCTCCAACACTGGAAGTTTTTAAGAAGATGTTGGATAACCATTTGTCTGAAGTGATGTAGGGTTTCCTGCCTAAGCAGGGGGTTGGACTAGAAGACCTCCAAGGTCCCTTCCAACTCTGTTATTTTGTTTTCTGAGGGAGGGAGGGAGGGGGAAGGGAGGGAGGGAGGGAGGAAGAAAGGAAGGGAGGAGGGAGGGAGGGAGGGAAGAAGTATTGGAAGAAATATCCCTCTGGGTTCAGTTCCAAGTGGAGAGAAAGATACTGGAAACATGGAAGCTGATTGGTTTATTGATGAACAGGACCACATGGGTTTGAGGTCCTGGGTAGCTGACCACATGGAGTGGAGAGTGAGGGTGATTTATACCCTCTCTGGGCTTTGAACTTGAGCTTCCTGTTCCTGTGGCAAGAGCATATATTCTACTGGGTGCTGCCAGACTCCCATGGGGCTATGCAGGGGTCATAGCTGAGGTTGTCTGTGTCCCAGACTTGGTTGAATCTTGCTGGGTGATGATGTAATGAAGAGGCTTGTGTTCTGAAAGGGCAATTCCTGTTGTGTCTTAATGGCTTTGTCCCAGTTTGGATCTTGAGAGAAGGCTATTCCTATCACCCTGGAGCTGAAGGCCTTTTGTCTTGTAGATAGGCTGGCTCAGTCTTTCTGGGGCTATTAAGAAAGGTGGGAGCATGTTTCTCCTTTAGGGAAATATAATATTCTGCCTTTTTAATATTTCTCAAGATATTTCATTTTTCTAGGAGAGGGGTGGGTGCTAAATTTCTACAGAAGGAAGGGAGCGAGGGAGGAATTCAGCATACTTACTCTTTTGAACAATGCAGTTAAGGGGTCCCTCTGTGCTTTGTTCAGCTTTTCAAACCTGCCTTGCTTAAAGCAGCATGGACTTGTTTTGAACAGAGCCCCCAGGTAAGGTAGTGCTGGGCTCCAGTAAAGGAGGGGCAGCTTCACCAACGTGCGAGAAAGCACACAATTGTTATGAAAATATTGCAAAATTGATCTTCCCCTGTTCTCGCACTTCCTGGAATGACCAGGTGGCCTCTATCTAAAGAAACGCCAGAAGGAAAGCAACTTCTGTCTAAAGTTCTCAGTGTTTGCCACAAGCCCTCTGATATTTTTAAATATTATTCAAAAAAATAATTTCTGTTGGGATATGGTTTGAACCTAACAAGTTGTCCAAGCAATATATGTGTTCTGTGACTTTAACATGGACATGTATTGTGTGACTTTAAAGTTCTACTGTTGATTCATTGCAATGCTGAGTCATGCTGTAATTAGATAATCACTAGTTGTAAACGTATTTAAGAAAGGTACTGTAACGTATTCAGTTGATGATATGCTACCATAGTGTGTGGAGTTGCTATCATTGTGCTATCATCGTTGGATGGATCTGCTACCATTGTGGTTTGTGAACCAGAGTTTGTTATTCTAACCAACTACTGCTTGTTTGGTAAGAAGCTTTTTGTATCACTGGACTGATTTAACTGGCAAAGACTTGGATTGATTTAAAAGACTATTTAAAAGAGATTGTTTTTTCACTATAAAGTAAACTTTTGATAAACCAGTTTGCACATCTCTTATTCATTGCCTTCAGCAACATTTCTCTGTGCTCTACACTCTGCTGGTTGGTAACACAACAACAATATCCTTAACAGTTAAGTTAGATAGTTACCATATTTTTGGGAGTATAAAATGCACCTTTTTCCCCCCTAAAAGGGGGTGAAAATTTGGCTGCGTCTTATACAAATGTAGCCCTGCCCACTCATGGCCCCCACCCTTTGGCCTCTGCCCCCCAGCAATTTACCTCCTTGCAGCAAGAAGAAACAGCCCATTGCAGCTTCAGCACAGTCTAATTAGCACAAGTTGATTGTCTGTTGGATCGACTTCCTACTCTCAGCTGTTTTGCACTGGGCTCTGCTGCTTGCTGCAAGGAGATAAATTGCTGGGAGCAGATTTTTTTTTCTTGTGCTAATCAAGCTATGCTGAAAACAAAAATGAAAGTAAAGCAGGCTGTTTGCTGTTTGATGCAACATGGCAAAATTGCTGGGAGGCAGAGGCAGATTTCTTTTCCTTGTTCTCCTCACCAAAAAAAGGTTGGTGCGTTTTATAGTCCGGAGCATCTTATACTCCGAAAAATACGGTATTAAGTGGATTTTGCTGCTTTTTTGCAACCTTCCTTGCCACAATTGTTAAGTGAATCACTGCAGTTGTTAAGTTAGTAACTCGATTGTTAATCGAGTTACTAACCCCGATGACATCAAAACGCTTCTGCGCATGTACAGAAGAGCACATGCATGTGTGCGCGTTCGGCCCCGTTGTGAACTGGGAGTAAAGGTAAGTAGAACCCACTCCTGCCCCCCACCCCCACCCCACTTTTAAAAAAGAGACAACCTATTCAGCCTCCAGGAGACCTGCTCCTGGTGAGTTTATCATACTGTAGCTCTAGGATTTTGCATGATATTTCTTTCTTTCACACTGTTTAAATTTTCCCAATTTACGCCGGGCTCCCTGCCTCCTTTCTGACAACTACGAGTCGATTTTCTTGCTTCTGTATGAGATTATAACATTTTGTTCTGCTTCCTGTTCCTTTCTTCCCACTTATTATTATTTTATTTTTTTTAAGGATCTGTAAGAGTTTCAGCTTGCACTGCTCTTGGGTTCTTTCAGTTTTGTTAGATGTTTATCTTACCTTTATTATTTATAAAGTAATAAAACTGAAGGAACATGCACAATACTTTCTACCTATTTGTCAGAGAGAGAGGGAGGAAGAGGGAGGGATGGAGAGGGACGAAGGGAAGGAGGGAGGGAATGGGAGGGAGGGGTGGGGGAGGAAGAGAGAGGGAGGGAGGGAGGGAGAGGAAGGGAGAGAGAGGAAGGGAGAGGGAGCAGGTGGGGGAGAGAGGGAGAGAGAAGGGGCGGAGGGAGAGAGTGAGTGAGTGAATGAGTAAGGGAGGGAGGGAGGGAGGGAGAGGGACAGAGGAAAGGAGGGAGAGGGAGGGGGAGAGAGAGGGAGGTTGAGAGGGGTGGAGGGAGGGAGAAAGAGAGAGGGAGGGAGGGAGAGATATGAAGAGGGGGTAGGGAGAGAGAGGGTGGGACTTAAAATCACCAGGTGCTTTCATACCTAAAGCAGGAATGTCTCCTTGTGATTGGCCCAAAGTCACCCAGCTGGCTTTCATGAATACGTAGGATTAGAACTCACAATCTCCTGGTAATTGGCCAGCACCGAACTGTGTTAGCAGCCATTAAGATCCCCAGACCTTGGTACTGATGATCATGTATTTTTATGGGCATCATGAATTTTTTTTCGATTCATCTGCTTCTAGATTCCCCTTGCATGACAATAAGACTGAACTTTTAGCTTTACATAACCAGGTTGCTCGTTAAATAACATCTTGCCCACCCAAAGGTAATTTTCTTCCTTTATTTCATTCAATTCCCTGGTAGTCTTTTTCAGTGCACTTTTAGAATATACTTAGGCTTTTAACTTTATTCTTTCTCCCGATATTCTGACAGCGACATACGTTGCAAATCAATCTTTGATGCTCAATTTGAATCCATCGGTCCATTCCATCTGGAAACAGGTATGAATGCTCTGGCTGGCAGCAGGTTCATTAGTTTTGGTTATCAAAACAAAGGGATCTTCTTGGTCACTATATTTAAAAAAAAAGAAAAGATTGTTGAGACTCTGGAAAAAGTGCAGAAAAGATGATTAGGGGTCTGGAGGCTAAAAGAACGGTTGCATGATTTGAGTATCAGACTTCGATGCTATCTCAAAATAAATGAATTTCCAAACTGCCAATCTTTAAGGAAATCTTTTCTTTATTCGAGCACAGCAACTGGATCATGACTCGATGCGGACAAGACTGACCTTTTGCCCCCCAATCCCTCCCTTTCCGATCCCCAACTCTCTGCTTCTCATTGGCTATCTTCCAAGTCATTCTCCAGACTTCTTGTCTCGTCATTTCCCAGGAATGTCTCCCCCTTCCTCATTTCCACGACAACCCAGCTTCAAAGGGATTTAGCAGGCAAAAGTTCAGAGCTTATCTCTCTCCTCTCTATGCCAGCGCTGAGGCGCTGACATCGAGTATGTCTAGTCTACGAAGAGAAGGACCAGGAGAGACATGATATCAGCCTTCCAATACTAGGGCTTCCACAAAGAAGAGGAGGATCAAACTATTCTCCAAACTCAAGGCCTGGAGGCTGGATCTGGCCCATGGGGTGCTTAGATCTGGCCTATGGGGCCACCCTGGAAACAGCGAAGGACCTGGTGCGTAGGGTTGCCAGGTGTCCACTATTTGAGCGGACAGTCCGCTTTTTTCACGTTATGTTCACTGAAAAATGAATGATGAGATCAAATGCAAACGTTGAACGAATTTTCAGCGTCATGGGAAATTTGTGGACTGACGAACGTAACCGACTGCTTGTACCATCGGTTCGAAGTGAACTTTGTATATTTTTTAATATTTCTCAACGTTGTACTGAAATTAAAGAATTATTCCTTAAACACAAAGAATTTGATCAAAGCTGCGCAGTCAAATAAAAAATACACACGACAGCAAAGTAAAATGTAATTTAATACTTTACATATTATTATAATATATTTGATGTTTTGAATTTTAAGTAAAGTTTTGAAGTGATTATTTTAATACGTGTTAAAATGTTTGTGAGAAAATATATAATTTAATTGTAATTTTTTAAAAAAATTTTACTTCTTAACCCCCTCCTGCCCGCTATTCCGCTATTTTTTGGAAGCAGACCTGGCAACCGTACTGGTGCGCCAGCCACCTAGTCTTCATGCACGCATATGCGCCCAACAGGAAGATGATTTACCAGTTTCCGGTGCGCGTATGTGCACTGGCCAGATGGTCTTCGCCTGCGCATGAACACTAAAAACCAGAAGACCAGGTGGCCAGGCGCATGCCAGAAACCAGAAGATCATCTTCCTGGTGCGCATATATGCACTGGGTGGCTACTTTTTCGGTTTCTGGCGCTCCCGTGTGCGTGAAGACCAGGCATCTGGCACGGAAGAGCAACAGGCAACGGAACCTGGAAGCGATGGAACTTCCGGAACCCGGAAGAGCAACGGGCGACGGCTTGCGTGCCACAAGAGATGGCTCTGTATGTCATTTCCAGCACGCGTGCCTTAGGTTCGCCATGACGAGTATAGGAACTGCTGCTTAAGCAGGGGATTGGACTAACGACTTCCAAGCTCCCTCCCAACTCTATTATTCTGTTTTCTGTATTGTCATGTCTAAGGCAGGACTGAATTCACCATTTGCTGGTGGATGGGCCAAAAAAGTCACCCAGTTGACTTTTTTTTTTTTTTTTTTTGCCTAAGATGTGACTAGAATTCCCTGTTTCCTGGTGAATTAGATCACTTTGGACCAATCACTTCTAGTCCTGCATTAGGCATGAAAGCCAGCTGGTAATTTTAAGCCAATCACCAGCAAATTCAATAATAATAGAAATTCAATAATAATAAACCATGAGTTCTAGTCCCACCGTAGACATGGGTAACCTTGGGTCAGTCGCTTTCTCAAGCTCAGCCCACTTCACAGAGTTGTTGTTGTTGTGTGGAAAACAGAAGGAGGAAGATACGTTGGATATGTTCCCCTTCTTGAATTACTTGTTAAAATAATAAAGTCAGAATACAGATCAATAAATAAAAGAATAACAGAATTGCCGAGCTGGAAGAAACCTCGGAGGTCTTCGACTCCAACCCTCCCCGTTAAACAGGAGATCCTATACCAGTGATGGCTAACCTTTTTGCCGTGCGTGCAAAAAGCAGGAAGAGTGCGGGGAGGTCACCCATGTGCGTGCCCACACTCATAATTCAATGAACCCTGCTCCCACACATGCGCGTGTATGTATTTGTTTATTGAATAGCCCGAAGGCCTTTTCAAACAAAACAGAAAAGAAAAAGGGAAAAAGGCAAAACAGTTACAGAAATAACAATCTAAAAATATATGATATATGACATTAAAATTTTACAATATCAGATTTCAATAGCTAAATTGCCAAGACTAGATAACCCAAATAAGATAGCTCCTCTCTAACTCAGCTCATCTTTCTTACAATCAATGAAATTCTTTTCGATATAACTGGCTCGTATTGCTGTCATCCTTTTAAGATAGCGAGTGATAGCCCTTACCAGGGGAGGAGAGTCAGCCTTCAACAGAAATGCTAATTTATGCCTTATATTCCAGTGGGGAAATTTATTTATAATTGGGGACAGATATTGTTTTCTTACTTTCTCATACAGCCTACATTCGAATATTATATGCGCCATGTCCTCCATGACGTTTACCTCACATATACATGTTCTGACACATGCGCGTGTGACCCCCCCAAGGCCCCCACTTTTAGCACACAATGGCACAATGGGCATGGTAGGCCCTTTTTTCACCCTCCCCAGGCTCTAGATGCTTTCTAGGAGTCTGGGGAGGGTGAAAACAGCCTTACCCACCTCCTGGAGGCCCTCTGGAGGCTGGAAACAGCTCATTTTCCAACTTCCGGTGGGACCAGAAGGCTGAAAAATCAGCTGGCCGGCGCACAAATGTGTGCTGGAGCTGAGCTACGGCAACATTTGCATGCCCACAGATATGGCTCCATGTGCCACCCGTGGCACCCATGCCATAGGTTCGCCATCAAGTCCTTCTACGGCAGTGATGGTGAACCTTTTCGGCATTGAGTGCCAAAAAGCGAGCGTGCACCTGTGCGGCACCAAGTGCCAAAAAGGGAACACTTCACTCTCATCTGGGCCGCGATCAGGAAGAGGAGTTGCCCAGGGGCCATCTGCTCGCCAGAAAATATACTTCTGGTTTGCGGTGTACGCATATGCGCCAGCCAGCAAGTCTTCCGGTTACTGCCACGCATGCACACGTGCCAATCCGCTGGCTAGCGCACATGCTTACGCCAAAAAATGGGAGACCAGCTTTTCCGGTTCCCGCCACTGCCGCACACAGAAAGCAGGGGTGAAATGCTCCCGGATCGGACGATCCGGTAGCGATCTTGGCCGGTGGTTCAGCGATCCAGTAGCGACGGCGGAGCATAGCTCCGCCCACCCAGCTGACTGTCATTACTTCCTGGTTGTAACCAGGAAGTAATGTGTTTTGCGGTGCGTGCGCTTCCAAACCGGTAATGAAGGTAAGTAGATTTCACCCCTGGCACAAAGGACAGTGATTGTCGCATGCACGCCAGAAACCTGGAAGAGGAACAGGCGCCATCCCGCATGCCCTACGTTCACTATTACGGTTCTAGGTTTTAACTGTTCAATGATAAATGATTGTCCAGGCTCTTCTTGAGTACCTCAAGCACCCACAACTTGTTGCAGCACCCACAACTAATATTTCTTTGCTCGATCCCACACCCGCAGCTCACTTAGGAAATTTCAAGAGGTCATCATCCTCTTGAGAAGTATATATATGTATGTATGTATGTATGTATGTATGTATGTATGTATGTATGTATATATATATATATATATATATATATATATATATATATATATATGTAGGTCTTTGGTTATTCGGGTCTTCTCCCACGTAAAATTGGAAGTGTCTTGGCGACGTTTCGACGAAGTCTCATTCGTCATCTTCAGGCTGGTGTTCTCGGCTTCGTGCTTCCAGGAGCAATGTGAGATCGCAGCTGTCTCTTCCTTGCTCCTGGAAGCACGAAGCCGAGAACACCAGCCTGAAGATGACGAATGAGACTTCGTCGAAACGTCGCCAAGACACTTCCAATTTTACGTGGGAGAAGACCCGAATAACCAAAGACCTACATACAAACACCCGCGAAAACCTGAGAAAACATATATATATATATATATATATATACATACATACATACATACATACATATATATATATATATATATATATATATATATATATATATATGTATATATAGATATATATAGATATAGATATAGATATATAGATATATAGATATATAGATATATAGATATATAGATATATAGATATATATATAAACATGCCACTTCTTTTATTGAAGGGACCTCCGTTTGGCAAATGGCTTATGACCATTTTTCATTTTCTCCCCGTTTGTTCCTAAGAGCTCCTTACATCGTAAACACTTCATCTTTCTTAAGTGCTGAGATGAAAAGTCTGTGTGACTACGAAGGGGAAAATGAGACGGTCCGGCACTGGCGGTTTGCGGCCAAATTGCCTCTTTATCAGGCATCTTCTTCCCATCTCCTGTTCGATGACCTTCACCCATTTGTCAGGAAAATATTGAGCCTTCTAATTCAAACTCTGGTGCTGCTTTCTTGCAAATTTATTACCTTGGAGCAGGTTGTGATATTGGGGGTAGGGGAAGGAGGAGGTGGGGGGAGGCAGTGAAGATAAAAACCTCCCTAGAAAAACAAGATGAGACGCACATAGTCCTCGACTTTCAGCAGTTCGTTTAGTGACCATTCAAAGTCGGACAGAAAAAGGCGAACTTAACGACGGTTTTTCACAATTTAAGATGAGCTCGATTCTATCTCTCCGCTTGGCTGTTGCTTTACGGGTAGTCCTCGACGTGCAACAGCCCATTTAGTGACCGTTCAAAGTTACAACCTCACTGAAAAAGGCGACTTATGTTATGACCATTTTTTCACATTTACGACCGGTGCAGCGTCCTCGTAGTCACGTGGTCAAAATTCAGCCGCTTGGATAATGACTCGTATTTATGACCGTTGTAGCATCCCGGGGTCACATGATTTTGTGACCTTCTGGCAGCCAAATTCACTTAACAACCAGGTGATTCACTTAACAACTGTGGCAAGAAAAGTTGAAAATGGGGCAAAGTTCACTTAACAACTGTCTCACTTAGCAACAAAAATTTGGGGATCAATTGTGCAGCCAGTTCTTCCCCGGCTCCTCGGTCACCTTGCTTACGTTGGAGCATGTTGTGTTGGGACCTATGAAAACAGATTTTGTTTCTTGCCTGCAGGTAAAAACAGACCAGGTGGTTCTGGCGGGCTTGGTTTCAGCTGGTACAAATAGCCCCTCGACTTACGTCCCTTCATTTAACGGCTGACATTATAACAGGACTGAAAAAAAGTCACTTAGGATTTAGAACAAAATTCAGGTGCTTGGCAACCAATATATATATATGCATGAGGGTTGGTTGCAATATTCTGAGTCATGTGACTTCCATTTGTGACCTTCCCAGCAAGCACAAAATCAGTGGGATTCATTTAACGACCATGTGATTCATTTAACAACTGCAGTGATTCGCTGAACCGCTGTGGCCAAAAGGTCCTAAAATGAGGCAAAACTCACGTAACCGCCTTTCTTAGCAATGGAAATGTTGGGCTCACATCTGGTCGTAAGTCAAGGACTACCTATAATCTTATCGTCTACGGAGATTCTCCATCGTCCAGGTCATGGTTGTCCCAAAGGTGCTTTTTCCAAGAGGCAACTGGACTTTCTGGTTTTTTTTTTCTTTGAAGACGTTTCGCTTCTCATCCAAGAAGCTTCTTCAGCTCTCTAGTCCAGCTCTTTAGGAGAACTGGAGAAGCTTCTTGGATGAGAAGCGAAACGTCTTCAAAGAAAAACCAGGAAGTCCAGTTGCCTCTTGGAAAAAGCACCTTTGGCACCTTTGGCAGAGGTAGTATTCATCCGGTTCAGACTGGCTTGCGTGAACTGGTAGTAGAAATCCCACCCTTATTTATTACAAATACTCCTTACTGAAGTCTGGAAGAAAAAACTTTGGGTGAAAAAGCGTCGATCATTTCTAGGACTTCCAAGCCGTTTGAATCTCTTTTCATAAAGTGTGTACAGGTAGTCCTTGACTTACAGATTTAATAGATTAACAGAGTTGGAAGGGACCTTATAGGTCATCTAGTCCAACCCCCCGTTCAAGCAGGAAACCCCATACCTGTGATGGCAAACCTATGGCACACGTGCCACAGGTGGCACCCGAAGCCATATTGGTGGGCACGTGAGCTCAGCTGATTTTCGGGCCTTCTGGGCCCACCGGAAGTAGGGAAACAGGCTGTTTCGTACTTCCGAAGGGCCTCGGGGGGTAGGGGTGGAGAAGCCCCATTTTTTCACTCTCCCCAGGCTCCTAGAAAGGCTCTGGAGCCTGGGGAGAGCAAAAAAAATGGGCCTTCTGGTCCCACCAGAAGTCGGCAAATGGGCTGTTTCCGGCCTCCGGAAGGCCTCTGGGGCGGTGGGGAAGGCTGTTTTTGCCCTTCCCAGATTCCTAGAAAATCCATCATGCCATCACATTCCAAAAGCGTGGGGAGCATGGGGGGTCGTGCGCACATGTGCGGGGGCGGGGCACATAGAATTATGAGTGTGGGCACGTGCGCGCGCGACCCCCCTGTGTCCCCCCCCACTTTTGGCACGCGATGGCAAAAAGGTTAGCCATCACTGCCCTATACCATTTCTGACAGATGGCAGTCCAGTCTCTTCTTGAAAGCTTCTAGTGATGAAGCTCCCACAACTTCCGAAGGCAACTTCTGTTCCATGGGTTGATTGTTCTCACTGCCAGAAAGTTCCTCCTCATTTTTAGGTTGAATCTCTCCTTGGTCAGTTTCCGTCCATTATTACAACTATTATGCCACTGAAAAAGGGAACTTGGGAGATTTTTAAAGTTCATGGATGGTCCTGGGAATCCAGTAAAGGTAAAAACTACGGTTAATTTAATGATGACACTTGCAAAAACATCTTAAGACATTTTCACAGCATGGCCTGGCACTAGCCATTGGGGGAACCAAGAATATACCTGCTCAGCCTGGATATGTTTTAGGAAAGACATTGATGCTCTGATCTTAGAGTCATAAGGGATTTGTGCTCTTTAAAACAGAGCACAGATGTTTAATTCGCAAGCCTTTAGAGGGAAATCAGTAGAAGTCAAAAATGTTGTATGGACACAAGAGACTTCTTAGGTCACAAGACAACTTTAACAAGTATATTAGCAGGCAGCGATTTTCGGGCAATGTTTTATGACTTCCGACGTTTTTCGAGGTACCATTGCTTTTTCATCATCACAAATCAGCAATCGTGGTCTAGGTGTGTAAACCACCTAGACAAGATCTGTATGGGGTCACATGATGTGGGAGTCTACCATGTCTAACCGCTGCCCTGCATCTGGGTGTATGTTCTAGGACGCATCCCAACTTTCTCTGAAGCAGTGCTTCTCAACCTAAGATGTATAAACTTCAACTCCCAGAATTCCTCAGCCAGCATGCTTGGACTCAACTCCCAGAATTCCTCAGCCAGCATGCTTGGACTTCAACTCCCAGAATTCCTCAGCCAGCATGCTTGGACTTCAACTCCCAGAATTCATTGGCCATCATGCTGGCTGGGGAATTCTGGGAGTTGAAGTCCATGCACCTTAAAATCTCAGAAGGTGAGTTCTAGTCAGGTTTTAGGCATGAAAGCCAGCTGGGTGACTTTCAGCTGGGTGGCTGAGCTAGTCCCTCAATCTCAGTCCAGTCCACCTTACAGGATTGGTGTTGTTAGGAAAATAGGAGGTGGAAGAATTATTATGCCTGTTCACTGCCTTGAGTTACTTGTAAAGTAATAAGAATGGGATAAAACTCTAATCTAATAACAATAACGTGTGATGTATATAAAAATGGGGTCTTTTATCAACAAGATTGCTGCTACCATCTTGAATTTTTCACTTTCCCCTTGCAGTTCCCTCTATAAAGGTTTTCCTTATTCTTTTGTTCTCTGCATTCATAAGTACTAATTAGACAAAAGTTTATTTTGCTTTCTGGAAAAACAATTGGAATAAGTTGGACGAGACCTTGGAAGTCTTCTAGTCTAACTCCCTGCACAGGCAGGAAATCCAACTCCATTTCAGACAAAGGGTTGTCCAATTTCTTCTTAAAAACCTCCAGTGTTGGACATAACTTCTGGAGGCAAGTTGTTCCACCAGTTAGTTGTTCTCACTGTTAGGAAGTTTCTCCTTAATTCCAGGTTGCTTGTCTCCTTGATTAGTTTCCACCCATTGCTTCTTGTCCTGCCTTCAAGTGCTTTGGAGAATAGCTTGGCTCCCTCTTCTTTGTGGCAGCCCCTCAAATATTGGGACACTGCTGTCATGTCTCCCGTAGTCCTTCTCTTCATTAAACTAAGACATACCCAGTTCCTGCAACCGATCTTCATATGTTTTAGCCTCCAGCCCCCTAATCCTCTTTCTTGGTCTTCTCTGCACTCTTTCCGGAGTCCCAACTATCTATTTTTTAAAAATATAGTGACCAAGAAGATCTTTTTTATATTGTGGTAAATAAAGCTGGATGCACTATTAACACTTCACACGATCTTGATTCTATCCCTTTGTTAATGCAACATGTTTGCTTATTAGCTGCAGCCTCTGAATTCGGTCTCTTAACACATCTTTCTAAGACAGAAGTTGGGCAGTGATGGGATTCAGCTGGTTCAGGCTGGTTCGCGCAAACCGGTAGTTAAATTGCTGGCTGGCCCCTCCCAGGACTCCCCACGCATCCCATTTTGGCTCCCAGGTAAGTGCAGGGAGTCCTACTACACCCAAAATGGGGTGCGGGAGGATGCGGCAAGCCCCCTCTCCCCCCGTAGCCCGTTTTCACTCCCAGCAGGCTGGAAGGAAGTGTACTAGGCCCAAAACGGGGTGTGGGGGTGCAGCACCCCCTCCCGCGGATCATTTTCACTCCAGGAGGCTGCAGGGAGGCCTCCTAGGCCCAAAAAAGGGTGTGGGCGGGTGCAGTGCTTCCCCGTGGGCCATTTTCGCTCCCAGGAGGCTCCCAGGGAGGCCTCCAGGGGTAGGGAGCTTGGGCTCTGAGTTTCTGTCTCCCTTAAGATTTCTATTTGTCTTTTAAGGGAAATATTCTCCATTTTTAATATTTCCTAGAATATTTCATTCTTTTAGGACCATGATGGCTAACTTTTTTGCCGTCGCATGCCAAAAGCGGGGGGGAGTGGGGGGGGTCACGGGTACGTGTGCCCACATCCATAACTCAATGCGCCCCGCCCTTCCGCGCATGCGCACGTGACCCCCCCCCCACACTTCCCCCTGCTTTTGGCACGCGATGGCACGGTAGGCCCATTTTTCCTCCTCCCCAGGCTCCAGAGGTTTTCTAGGAGCCTGGGGAGGGCAAAAACAGCCTTCCCCAACTCCCCGGAGGCCTTCAGGAGGCCAGAAACAGCCAGTTTCCCAACTTCCGGTGGGACCGGAAGGCCTGGAAATCAGTTGGCCGGTGCGCGCATGCGCGCTGGAGCTGAGCTACGGCAACACTCGCGTGCCCACCAATATGGCTCCGCATGCCACTACGTTCGCCATCACAATTCTAGGAGAAGGGTAGGTGCTAACTTTCTACCCAAGGAAGGATACAGTCACAAAATCAACTTGCGTAAATCAAGGACTATATGTATAGGGACATTTCCTAAACTCTGTTGTTCTTCATATATTTCTCTATTGCTCCAAACTTTGGCAGCTGGAATTAGGGTTTTCTTGTTTCATTCAATTTTCCTTCCAGTCTAGAGATTCTTCTTGAGATGGTTGACAATGGCCATCATGCCCATTGACCCGTCTCTGGCCTTTTCCCATAATAGCCGTTCGGTCAACCAGTCTGAATTTTAAGACGAGGAAAGTCATCAAGATAATCTTAGCACAAAAGGTTATCTCATTTACAAGAGATCGTTGGAAATTGATGGCAAAAGAACTCGGGGCAGCAGTGTTCTTTTAATGAATTTAATTAATTTCAGTTGACCTATCCAAGATGTGGTAAATGACCTATCAGGCCGAGATTGCAAGTTCTTTAGCGTGTGGCATCGTGGTTTTCATTTCTCATCTAACTTGGGTTTCAGGAAAAAAGTCTGGTAGCCTTTGAGTAGATCAAAATGACAGGCAAAAAATATCCTTAATTTTTTATTTCAAGCATACGCAAAGTCCTCAACTTACAACCATTTGTTTAGCGATTGCTCAAAGTGACAAAAAAAAGGTGACTTGCAACCAGTCCTCGCAGTTACGACCTTTCAGCATGCCCAAGGTCACAGGATCAAAATTCAGGAGCTTGGCAACCAGAATGTATTTACGATGGTGTGTTACCATTTGTGACAAAATCAAAAGGGGACGCTGGAATCACATAAGGACTCATTTAGAATAACAGAGTTGGAAGGGACCTTGGAGGTCTTCTAGTCCAACCCCCTGCTTAGGCAGGAAACCTTACACCACTTCAGACAAATGGTTATCCAACCTCTTCTTAAAAAACCTCCAGTGTTGGAGCATTTACAACTTCTGGTGGCAAGTTGTTCCACCGGTTAATTGTTCTAAAGGTCAGGGAATTTCTCCTTAGTTCTAGGTTGCTTCTCTCCTTGATTAGTTTCCATCCATTATTCCTTCTTCTGGCCTTCCGGTGCTTTGGAGAATAGGTGGACTCCCTCTTCTTTGTGGCAGCCCCTGAGATTTTGGAACACTGCTATTATGTCTCCTCTAGTCCTTCTTTTCATTAAACGAGACATGCCCAGTTCCTGCAACTGTTCTTCATAGACTCAGTGATTCGCTTAACAACTGCAGTGGTTCTCTTAAGAATCATGGCAGGAAAAGACTGAAAATTCAGGTGTGACTCACTGAACAACTGCCCTGCTTAGCGACTGAAATCCTGATCCCAATAGTGATTGTAAACCTTTGGTCGTAAGTCAAGAACTATTTGTATGTCCCACTAACATCCAGGAAAGCTGTCATAATTCAATATTGTCTTCTGTTAAGATGATATTTAACCTACTTTGAAAATTATTTCATATGAAGAAGTAGAACAGAAATTACTGTACTTTTCGGAGTATAAGACGCACTTTTCTTCCCTAAAAGAACGTGGAAATGTTTTTTTTTCTTGTTTTCCTCTTCAAAATCTTGGTGCACCTTATACTCCGTTGCGTCTTACAGTTCGAAAAATACGGTATATGTGGGAACAGAATGAAGGAATGTGCGCCTGTCAGATGTTGACCCAGATTTCAAACAAGAAATCTCCCACGGCAGATCGAACCGAAACTCCTCAGAAGATCTAATTGAGACTCACCGCCTAGGGATCTATGTTTTTTTTTTTTATTCCCCATCTCACCTTGATTTAAATTTCATTCCTAATAGATCTGAAATCAGAGACTGATAGGAACTAGTGTATGATGTCCATCTCCTCCGCTTGCAATCATTCGTTTCCTGACTGCTCTAAGTTACTCGAAGGCCTACAAGGAGAATGAAAAAGATGATAAGACTATACAGGAATTGGATATGTCTAGTCAAATGAGGTGTCTAGTATGTCTAGTCAAAGGGACACGGCTAAGACGCTGAGCTTGTCGATCGAAAGGTTGGCAGTTCAGCGGTTCGAATCCCTAGTGCCGTAAGCTCCTGTTCCTTGCCCCAGCTTCTGCCAACCTAGCAGTTCGAAAGCACGTTAAAAAATGCAAGTAGAAAAATAGGGATCACCTTTGGTGGGAAGGTAACAGCGTTCCGTGCGCCTTTGACGTTGAGTCATGCTGGCCACATGACCACAGAGACGTCTTCAGACAGTGCTGGCTCTTCGGCTTTGAAACGGAGAGGAGCACTGCCCCCTAGAGCCAGAAATGACTAGCACATATGTGCAAGGGAACCTTTACCTTTTAGTCAAACGAAGAGAAGGTAACATGTTAGCATCTTCCAACATTTGAGGGGCTACCATAAAGAAGAGGCGATCGACCTATTCTCCAAAAACTCCTGAAGGCAGGACAAGAAGCAACGGGTGGAAACTTATCAAGGAGAGAAGCAACCTGGAACTAAGGAGAAATTTCCGAACGGTGAGGACAATTAATCAATGGAACAACTTGCCTCCAGAAGTTGTGGAAGCTCCAACACTGAGAGGTCTTCAAGAAGAGATTGGACAGCCATTGGTTTAGCACTGTATAGAGTCTCCTGCTAGGACTAGAAGACCTCCAAGTTCTCTTCAAATTCTGTAATTCTCTATTCTGAGTGTCCCAGCTGGTCAACAACTCATTATGGTTTCTCCACAGAGTTGAGACCTGGCGGTAGGCCAGATATCCATGACGACCTCCATAGAGTTCACAAGCATCTTTTTTTCATGGCTGTAAATATTTGCAGCCAAGCCAATTAACAGCCAAGTTCTTTTGAGACAGTCTCCTAGGAAACCTCAGGAGAAGCTCTTATGGACCATGCTTCGTTTTCAGCCTTGCTTCTTCCAGACATTTCCACAAAGAGAAGACCACATCCTCCTGGCCGGAGGGTTGAGGTCCATTTGGACATTGTTGTGACATTGTTGAAATGAGATGACGTTTCTGGGTGATATTCTTCGAGACACCATACTTGAGGGGAATGTTGAAGGACACTCTGCATTTCTACTGGTTTCTGGGCATTTGACCTCCCAGGAAATGTCATGTCGCCTTCAAGATTTTATTTCTGGTCTGTATCAAGATTAGAAGGTTCAGTAAAACTTATTTTCTCCTACCTGAGTGGGATTCACAACATAGAAGAGGACAATATATTATTTATGATGGTTGCACGCTCCTGGGGTCCCGCGATCTCCCTTTTGCGACCTTCCGATAAGCAAAGTCAATGGGGAAGCGAGATTCCCTTAACGACCATGTTCCTAATTTAAACACTGCCACGATTCAGTTAACAACTGGCAAGGAAGGTTGTAAAATGGAGCAAAACTCACTTCACAATGGTCTCCCTTGGCAATGGAAATTTTGGACTCAAAATTGTGGTCGTAAAACGAGGATTATCTTGATTCTTGAACGATTACTTGACCATCTCTGGATGAGTCTGTAATTTTCCTGGAAAACTATAGGTAGACCTTGCCTTACGAACTGTTCATTTGAAGTTACAACGGCACTGGAAAAAAGTAACTTATGACCATGTTTCACACTTATGACTGTTACAGCATCCCCATGCTCACGTGATCAAAATTCAGAGGCAACTGACTCGTATTTATGACAGTCACAGTATCCTGGGGGTCACGTGGTCCCTTTTTATGACTTTCCAACAAGCAAAGTCAATGGGGAAGCCAGATTCACTTAACAACCGTGTTGCTAACTTACCAACTGCAGTGATTCACTTAACAACTGTGGCAAGAAAGACCGTGAAAACTCACTTAACAGCTGGTCTCAAGTGTGGTCGTAAGTCAAGGACTACCTATACTGTATGAGGTAGGTTGTCTTTATTTCCTGCTTGGATACAGTGAGCTGTCTGGCCTATAATTGTCTTTAAATTGCACATTTTATCTAATGCCTCTTGTGTTTATAAGCAGAACGAGGAGCTGCATAAATGTTAAATTAATCAAATTATTTATTAATAGAATATATTAACTGAAAGAGGGAGGGAAAAAAACTCTTCATAATGTCCAATTCTCTGTTTGGAAAGAGCTATTTTTATGTCATTTTGCTGGTGTCCACCCACCGCACTAAATTTAGTCTTATTTTGTCCATTTTGCAGGAAGCAATTCGGCTGATGCGCATTTGACAGGGACTTTGGTATTATTATTATTATTATTATTTTTGGGTAATAATCTCCGAAAAGCATGAAAAAAGGTGTGTTGGATTAAGCTCTGTTTTGCTTTCAGAAAATAATCGGTGTGTTTTTGCTCTCCTCTTGTGTAGCTTAGGTAGCTCGTAATTTGCGAGCGTTTGTTTCGTGGCCATCGAAGTTACAACAGCACAGGATAGTACAACAACTGCCATAGATGCATTCCATTTGCCAAACACCCTAATTTTGTCCACGTCTTTGCTTAACAAACAAGGCAAAAAGTTTGTAAAATTGAGTATGGTCACAGGATGGCTCGTTGCGCATTCACATCGCTTAGCAAAACAGGTTCCAATCCCGGCTGTCAAGGAACACTTGTATCTGTGTATGGTTTTAGACATGATACACGGGGGACGGTGGTGGGGCATCCATTCTGCTCTGGGTCATGGAATTGAGAGGGAAGGGCAGGAATTTATGAAGGAGGAGTCAGAGTTACCGTATTTTTCGGAGTATAAAACACACCTTTTTCCCCCCCAAAAAGAGGGTGAAAATCTGGGTGTGTCTTATACTCCGAATGTAGCCCCACCCAGCTTCTCAAACAGAGGTTTCAGAGGCTGAAAAAATCATCAGAAACGAAGCTTCAGAAAAAAAAAGCCTCCAAACAGAGCTTCAGAAAAAAAGCCTCCAAACAGAGCTTCGGAGGCTTTTTTTTTTGAAGCTCTGTTTCGGAGGCTTTCAGAAGCAGAAAAAAAAAAGCAAAGCACAGAGCTCACAACCAAGGAACCTGTTGCTAAAATTCACCTCTGGAAACAGCTGATTGGGGGTATTCCGGGAGGCCGATCCACCCACCAATCAGCTTTTTTCTTATTTTCCTTGCCAAAAACTAAGGTGCGGCTTATAGTCTGAAAAATACGGTAGTTTGGTCTAGATCACGGGTGTCAAACTCATTGAGGGCCACATCAGGTTTGTGTTTGACCTGGGGGGGGCGTGGCTGGGGGGCGTGGCCAGCATGATGTCATGCCTGAGTGCTCTGCCAGCGAAAACATACTCCTGAGTTCCGTTTTCTGCTGGGATGGCCTCCTGCAACCTTCTTCCAGCAAAAATGGAGCTTGGGAGGTCCGTTCACGGCCCTCGCGAGCTCCGTTTTCACTGGCAGAGGCAATGCGGGCCAGTCCTTCGCTATTTTCAGGGCGGCCTTGCGGGCCAGATCTAAGCACCCCATGGGCCGTATCCGGCCTCCTGGGCCTTGAGTTCGACACCCCCGGTCTAGAAGTTAAGGCAGCAGTTCATAAAGTGGGAAATGGTGAGTTCTTGTCCAGCCTTAGGCATGAAAGCCAGCTGGGTGAGCCAATCATCAGGAGACAGGTAGTCTAGTTTTCAGCATGAGAGCCCAGTGGGTGACTTTGTGCCACTCCTTCTTTCTCAGCCCTACCCACCTCACAGGGTTGTTGCTATGGAGAAAATAGGAAGAAGGTGTGTCAGATATATTCGCCACCTGAAATTATTTGAAAAATAACAAAGGTGGCATACTAACATAATGTAATGTAATATATAAAATAAAAAGTAGAATAGAGTAGAATTCTGAATAGAATAGAACAGAACAGAACAGAAAAGAATAGAAAAGAAAAGAAAAGAAAAGAAAAAAAAAGAAAAGAAAAGAAAAGAAAAGAAAAGAAAAGAAAAGAAAAGAAAAGAAAAGAAAAGAAAAGAAAAGAAAAGAAAAGAAAAGAAAAGAAATACACTGGGGAAGTTTTTAATAAATTCTTCCTTCTACAATCCCCAGGCAGATCTAGCTCATTTCCAAATTTGATCTTTTCTTGATCCAATCTCTCTTTCTCCCTCCCCTCTCCCCCTCTCTCTCACACCCTCTCCCCCCTCCCCCCTTTCTCTTTCCCTCCCTCTGCACCAGTGGTGGGTTGCTCCCGGTCCAGTCCGGTTCTATAGAACCGGTAGTTAAAACCGGCGGAAGACTCCACCCACCTACCACGATGTCATCGTGGGTGATCTGCGCACGCGCAGAAGCGCACGCACGCACGCAAGCAAAACGAGCGCCCATGGGCATCCCCCCATTGTGAACCGGTAGTAAAGGTAAGTAGAACCGACCCCTGCTCTGCACCAGATTTGGCCCCCCTTCCGCAGAGTTCCAGAGAGTCCCCATGCAGATGGATAGACAGATGGACAGAGCGCCAGCCTTTCTTTACAGGATTCCCCCCCCCAAAACTTCTGCCAAACAAAAAGAAGGTGTCAGCGAGAACACGGTCGTGTGGGTCTGACTTGCTAAAGTGGCCCTTGAGTGGGATGGATGTGTCACACACAACCCAGTGAGCAATAGAGTAAGAGAGGATTGGTTTTCTTTCCACAGTGACTTTTGTATACAGAGTCAGATTAAGATGCTGGACTGGAAACCAGGAGAAAAGGAGTTGTAGGGATTGAGGGGGGATTGAGGGAGAGAGGAAGGAAGCAAAGAAAGAAAGAAGGAGGGAAGGAGGGATTGAGGAAGGAAGGAAGGAAAGAAAGAAAGAGAAAGAAAGAAAGAAAGAGGGAGGGAGGGAGGGAGGGAGGAAGGAAGAAAGGGGAGGAGGGAGGGAGGGAGGAAGGAAAGAAAGAAGGAAGGAGAGAGGGAGGGAAGAAGGAAGGAAGGGGAGGAGGGAGGGAAGGATTGAGGGAGGAAGGAAGAAAACAAAGAAAGAAGGAGGGAGGGATGGAAGGAAGGAAGGAAGGAAGGAAGGAAGGAAGGAAGGAAGGAAGGAAGGAAGGAAGGAAGGAATCCTAAGAGATGTTGGAGGACTTCTTATCCTACCTCCAGGGCAGGAATGCTCTCGCTATTCTCAAAAAATGGTTATCCAACCTTTGAAAGCCTCCAGTGATAGAGCCCAAAATTACTTCTACTGCTTCAAAGCTCTCACAGTTGGAAAATTCCATCTTATTTCAAGTTTGGATGTCCACCTCTTTGTTCTTGTCCTACTTTAAGGTACTCTGGAGAACAAAGCCACAACCCCTACTTTATATTAGCCCTTCAAGGATTGGAAGACTACATCCAGTCTCCATTGTATCTTCCTTGGGCTAAATGTATCCAGGTCCTTTGACCATTCTTAGTAAGATGTAACTCCCAAGTTCTTCGTTATTATTGTCTGGAGTCTTTCCAATTAGCTGAGTCTCTTCATTGTCCCATATTTTACAAGGAAGTAGTGATGTCTTCAATTACACCAATGGTCAAATAATGCCTCCTCTCAAGATGTAATTTCTTCTGATGAAGAACCCAACAGAGAGAGATTCGGGATCATAAAATCATTGAATCCTAAAGGATGTTTAAGGTCCTCTCATCTTACCTCCTGTCCAGGACAGGAATGTTCTGGCTATCCTAGACAAAGGTTATTCAACATTTGAAAGCCTCCAGAGATGGAGCCCACCATGACTTCTGCTTCAAAGCTCTCACAGTTGGGAAATTCCTCCTTATTTAGAGTTTGGATGTCCATCTCTTGGTTGTTGTCCTACCTTGAGATGTTCTGGAGAACAAATCCAGAACCTTGGACTAATCCTTTTATTTTTATAAATCAATTTTTTAAAAAAAGGATTGGAAGACTGCTCCAAGTCTTCATCTTCTCTTCTTTAGGCTAAATGTATTCAGTTCCTTTGATCATTCTTGGTAGGCTGAAGCTTCCAAGTCCTTCTCTGTCCTGTTCTTTGGACTTTCTCCAGTTAGTTGGGACTCTTCATTTTCCCATATTTTACAAGGGAGTGGAGATGTCTTCAGCTACCCCGATGATGAAGCAACCATAAAAGAAGTGCAGCCATTTCAAACTTTGTAAGAACTCACATCTTTCCCCGATGGAATGTTTCAGATCCATCCACATGGTCTCAACTAACATATCCTCTTCAGATGTAGCTACTTCTGCTGAAGAACCCAACAAATCGAGTTTCAGAATTATAAAATCATTGAATCCTAATGGATAGTGAAGGTCTTCTTATCCTACTTCCTGCCCAGGACAGAAATACTCAAGCTATCCTACGTAGGTCGTCTAATCTTTGAAAGCCTCCAGAGATAGAGTCCACCATGACTTCTACTGCTTCAGAGCTCTCACAGTTGGGAAATTCCTCCTTTTACTTTACTTTTTACTTTTATTTGATTTGTATACCGCCCTACTCCCGAAGGACTCAGGGCGGTGAACAGCCAACAATAAAATATATACATACAAAATTTAAAAAGCAAAATAAAATCGAATTAAATAGTTTGGCCCAGACAGATTAAAACCCAGTCAATTTAAAACAAATTTAAACTTTGAGGATTAAAAATATTAAAATATTAAAATTATTTAAAAAGAGGGAGAAAGTTAGGCCAGGCCCGCCTGGTGAAATAAGAAGGTCTTTAGAGCGCGGCGGAAGGTGCGCAGATCCGGGATCCTCCATATCTCCGGGGGGAGCTTGTTCCAGATAGTAGGTGCCCCCACAGAGAAGGCCCTCCCCCTGAGGGCTGCCAGTCGACATTGTTTGGCCGACAGCACCCGGAGATGCCCCTCTCTATGAGAGCGTACCGGCCGGTGGGAGGCTATTGGTGGTAGTAGGCGGTCCCGCAAGTACCCAGGTCCTGAGTCATGGAGCGCTTTAAAGGTGGTGACCAAAACCTTGAAGCGCACCCGGAAGACCACCGGGAGCCAGTGCAGCTCGCGCAGGAGGGGTGTTACATGGGAACGCCATGTCGCTCCCATTACCACCCGCGCGGCCGCACTCTGCGCCAGTTGGACCCTCCGGGTGCTCCTCAAGGGGAGCCCCATGTAGAGAGCGTTGCAATAGTCCAGGCGGGAGGTGACGAGGGCATGAGTGACCATGCGTAAGGAGTCCCGATCCAGAAAGGGACGCAACTGGCGAATCAGGCGGACCTGATGAAAAATCCTCCCGGTCACGGCCGTCAAGTGCTCTTCTAAAGACAGCCGTGAATCCAGGAGGACACCCAAGTTGCGCGCCCTCTCCATGGGGGCTAATTATTCGCCCCCAATAGTCAGTGGTGGCACCAACTGACTATATCGGGACGTGGGAAACCACAGCCACTCGGTCTTGGATGGGTTGAGCCTGAGCCTGTTCCTCCCCATCCAGATCCATACGGCCTCCAGGCACCGGGACATCACTTCAAGGGCATCCTTGGGGAGGTCTCCTTATTTAGAATTTGGATATCCATCTCTTGGTTGTTGTCCTACCTTGAGATGTTCTGGAGAACAAATCCACAGCTTCTCCCTTATATTAGTCCTTCAAAGTTTGGAAGTCCACATTAAATCTCCAGCTTTTCTTCTTTGGGTTAAACATACCCATTTGACCATTCTTGGAAGGATTCAGCTTCCAAGTTCTTCTCTCCTTCTTTAGCATTATTCTCTGGTGTCTTCCATGAACCGTGACTCTTCGTTGTCTCGTATTTCACAATATCTTCAGCTCCATCGATAGTGAAGCCGACTCAAAACTTGGTTAAGATGCAGACCCAATTTCTCTATAGGCGATGATTATATTTGACTTTTTTTGGGGGGGGGGAACCGAGGAGATGGCATTCTTGGAAGACAAACCGGTTTCCCCCCCCCCCGTTGTCATGGCAACTGGCCATTTTTTTTCTCCCCCCCCCCAAACACATCCTGTTTTAATTTTTTTCCCTTCCTCCTAGGTTATTTTTATTGTTGTTATTGCTGTCTTTTTTTTTTTTTTTTGGCATCCTGAACTTTTGATTGCTATGGTAACATCTGAGATGTGATTTTATTCCATGTCACCGATAATTGATTCTCGAGAAGGCAATTGTGTTTTGCAGTTTGGGGAAGGATTAGAAGTCACAAAAATCAAGGTAGCAAGCCACTTTACTCCTGAAGTGTCACGAGAAGGTTTTGTAAAACCTAAATTAGCCAGCCCCTTCTGTTCCAAACAACTCTTGCGCTTTTAATTATTTATTTACTAAATTCCCATGCCGCCAATCTCACTAGTACAGTAGTCCTTGACTTACAACAATTCGTTTAGTGACCGTTTTTCACACTTATGACCGTTGCAGCATCTCCTCCATGGTCACATGATCAGGCACTTTTTCAGTGCCCTTGTAACTTCAAACAATCAATAAGTTGTAAATCGAGGACTTCTTGAAGTGATTAGATTTTCATCCTGGCTTGATTGCTTTATATGGAACTCAAGGCAGCAAATCCTGCTTCTGTTCTGTGTTGTTTTGTGTTGTTTTACTTTAGAGGAGAGAGGACGGTTGTTTATTTGTATTGGGCACCTCGCCCCACACCTCCCCACCAGTATTTATAGAGAGACAGCAGCTCCGATCATGCTTTCCTCGCACAAGCACGAAGCCGAAGACACCAGCCTGAAGATAACGAGTGGGACCTTGTCAAAACGTCGCCAAAATACTCTCAGTCTTACACGGGAAAAAACCCAAATACACCAAAACTTGCATACCTCTACCCGTGAAAAGGCCCTGCAAAAAGTGACTCCTGACCAGAGGTGGGATTCATACTGTAGCAACTGGTTCACCCAGTACCGGAAATGTGAGCGTGCCCGGCATCACAAAACACCACAATTCACTTATGTACAATTTCCATACATTTGTGCAACATCAAACATGGCAATTTGCTCACGCACGCCGTCCGCACGTACGTGCAATGCAGCAGTGGGTTGTTCCTGGTTCGGCCCGGTTCGGGCGAGCCGGTAGTGGTGATAATGTGACGTCAGCGAACCGGTTCTCTGTGACTGAGAGTTGGGCCCTCCCGCCCGCCCCCGCATTATACCTACCTTTATTTGTCATTTTTTAGCCCAGTTGATAGGTGCAGCAGAGTGGATTGCTGCACCTCAGCTGGGCAGAAATCTAATGCGCTTGCATGGAGCACAAATTCGGTGCGTGTGCGAGCGAAGCGATCATGTGTGCGGTGATAGCGCACAAGGCACATGCACGAAGAGAACCGGTGGTAACACTAGTTGGAACCCGCCACTGGTGCGACATCAAAAACACAGCGATATAGAACGGAATTGCACCTGGGCAGGTGGGCGGGGGCAGACCCATCCGTAGGTCGCCCCTACCGGTTCACCCAGATCGTTCCGAACAGGCTGAATACCACCTCTGCTCATGTCCATTTTTTTACACTTACAGCCATTGCAGCTTCCCCCGGATCACATGAGCGAAATTCAGATACTTGGCAACTGGTTCATATTTATGACGGTCGTAGTCTCCCAGCGTCACATGGTCCCCTTTTAGCAAAGTCAATGGGGGAAGCCAGATTCACTGAGCAACCGTTCCTGACTTAACAACTGCAGGGATTCGCTTAACAACGGTGTGGCAAGGAAGGTTGTAAAATGGGGCAAAGTTCACTTAACCAACGTTTCACTTTGCAACTGAAATTTTGGGCTCCATTGTGGTCGCAAATCGAGGAGTGCCTGTGTTTTTAACGAGTGGCTGCTCGTCAGCATGTCTGACGCTTTGCATGAAAATTATAACTCTGGGTCCTAATTTAGAGGAATATAACTTTACATTTGACAATCTCTAGGCTGCAATTATTTGGCCTTCAGAGATAGGCATGACAAAGAAAAGCTGAAAAGAAATAAAATTGTTATCTCCACAGCCCACTAATGGACACAGTGTCCATAAAGCAATTAATCTCCATCAGTGCTTTATATCTTGTCCCCCGGAGATCACAAAAATACGCACAGACACACACACACAGAGGCACAAAGTCCAACCCTCAGATATTCTGGTGCACAAAACAAAGAGAAGGAAGAGTTGTCTTATACAGCGACGTTTCTCACATCCTATTTCGATGCAGCCTGATTTTGTTGCTGCTTGGAATACAGGTAGTCTTAGGGTTACGACCACAACCGAGCCCCAAGTATCGGTTGTTAAGTGAGACAATTAAACACAAGTGAATTTAGCCCCGTTCTACGACCTTTCTTGCCACAGCTGTTAGCTGAATCACTGCAGTTGTTAAGGTACTCACAAGGTTGTTAAGTGAATTTCGCCTCCCTATTGATTTTGTTCGTCAGAAGTTCGCAAAAGGGGATCACATGACCCCGGGAAACTGCAACCGTCATAAATATGAATCAGTTGCCAAGCCTCATGAATTTTGATCACGTGACCATGCAGAAGCTGCAATGGCCGTGGAGGCGGGTGGTTCGGAGAACCGGTAGCAAAAATCCCTGCCCCCCCCCCAATGCCCAGCTGAGCCGCACAATCATCAGAGGCTTTTTTTTTTATTTTTAAAAGCATTTTTTCTACAACCTTTTAGGCCGAAAAAATGCTTTTAAAAGTAAAAAAAAAAGCCTCTGATGATCGTGCAGCTCAGCTGGGATCGTCAGAGGCTTTTGAAAGCATTTTTTTCTGCAACCTCTTTAGAGGTTGTAGAAAAAATGCTTTTAAAAGCCTCTGACGATCCCAGCTGATGTGCCTGATCGGCAGAGGCTTTTTTTCTTTTAAAACCATTTTTTCTACAATCTCTTCGGCAGAAGAGGTTGTAAAAAATATGCTTTTAAAAGCCTCTGAGGATCCCAGCTGAGTTGCCTGATTGTCAGAGTCTTTTAAAAGAAAAAAAGCCTCTGCTGATCAGGCAACTCAGCTGGGATCGTCAGAGTCGGTAGTAACAAATTTCACCACTGCGGCTGTGGTATCCCAAGGTCATGTGATCTCCTTTTGCGACCTTCTGACAAGCAAAGTCAATGGGGAAACTAGATTCACTTAACAACCAGGTTACTAACCCATCCACCGCATTGATTCACTTAACAACGGTGGCAAGAAAGGTCGTAAAAGGAGGTAAAATTCCCTTAATAAATGTCTCACTTAACAACACAAATTTTGGGCCTCCGTTTTGTTCATAAGTCGAGGACTAGCTGTGTAACATATTTTGCCAAGTGCCCGAATTTTGTAAAAGACTGCCTGTTAAAAATGAAAACATTTAATATTAAAGTTTTAGCCTTAAAAATTTAAACAATTAGAAAAAAATTTAAGGCGGCAGGAATAATTATTTTCATTCTTCTACAATCTGCAAGTTTGCTGTTTTGTTTTGTACTTTTTTAAAAAAAAATTTAAGGGCTCTTCTCCAGGGAGTCCTTCCTTCTCATTAGGTGGCCAAAGTATTTGAGTTTCCTCTTCAGGATCTGGCCTTCTAAAGAGCAGTTGGGGTTGATCTCCTCTAGGACTGACCGGTTGGATGGCCTTGCAGTCCAAGGGACTCACAGGAGTCTTCTCCAGCACCAGAGTTCAAAGGCCTCCATTCTTTGGCCTTCTCAGCCTTTCTTATGGTCCAACTTTCACAGCCACACATTGCAACTGGGAAAACCATCGCCTTGACTATACGCACTTTTGTTGGCAGGGTGAGGTCTCTGCTTTTTAGTATGCTGTCTAGATTTGCCATGGCTTTCCTCCCCAAGAGCAAGCGTCTTTTAATTTCTTGGCTGCAGTCCCCATCTGCGGTAAAATCTGTCACTACCTCCATTTCTTCCCCATCTATTTGCCAGGACTTGAGAGAGCTGGATGCCATGATCTTAGTTTTCTTAATGTTGAGTTTCAAGATTCAATGAAGGACTCACTGGAGAAGAGTCTAATGCTGGGAAAGAACGAGGTGGCTGGATGGAGTCACTGAAGAAGTCGGCGTGAGCTTAAATGGACTCCAGAGGATGGCAGAGGACAGGGAAGCCTGGAGGAACGTTGTCCACAGGGTCGCGATGGGTTGGACACGACTTTGCAACTAACAACAAAATTTTAAGGGCACAGTTGCAGCTACTCGGTGCCTCTTTGACGGGTGTGACCATCCTTTGATTTACACTCATCTTAAAGAGCCTTGATAGTACAGTAGTTTAGTGCACCCTGTTATTAACACAGCTGCCTGCAATTACTGCTGGTTCGAATCTCGCCAAGGCTCAAGGTTGACTCAGCCTTCCATCCTTTCAAAGGTAGGTGAAATGAGGACCCAGTTTGTGGGGGCAATAAGCTGACTTTGTATAAAATATACAAAAGTATGAAGGCTATTGCTTAGCGCATTGTAAGCCGCCCTGAGTCTCCGGAGAAGGGCGGCATATAAATCAAATTAAAAAAAAAAAAAGTGGTTTATGGTTCTGTTGCAAGTGTTTGTGGATAGATTGTGAAAAGCCATACTGTTGTCCCTTTCATTTAATCTCAAAACAGGGACTCCATGGCCCATGTTCATCAGTGCAAACCCCCCCTCCCCATCCTCTCTGCGTGTGGACGTGCACACCCTGTTGTGTTTCTCTCCAGCCTTCATCTCAATTGCACACTCCTCGCGCTCCTCGCACATGAGTCCAGATGGCAATTTCCAGAAACAGAAACGACTTAACGCCAACGTGAAGCGTTTGCAAATTTAGAACGGGATTATAAGCATGTTCCTTGAAGATCCTGGGGGCTGCTGAAGGTTTCTTCAGATCGAGAGATATCTCAAGGGATCCGGCTTGGCTTTGGAGGGGAGCAGCAATGCTGGCAGTCTTAGTTGGTGGTCTTTCAAAGAGATTGCGGGTCAAGGG
Source organism: Pantherophis guttatus (assembly GCF_059756535.1). Lineage (NCBI taxonomy): Eukaryota > Metazoa > Chordata > Lepidosauria > Squamata > Colubridae > Pantherophis > Pantherophis guttatus. Next base: position 154,896,947 of record NC_142066.1, read on the forward strand.
ATGGGGGTGGGGAGAATCAGGGGGTCTCCTTCAAGGGTTTGGTTTGTCTTCCAGATTTTGATTGCATCTGCCTTCCCCCCAGAGGGGAGGGAGAGAGAGAAAGAGTGAAAGAAGGGGAGGGAGGAAGAGAAAGAAAGAAAGAAAGGGAAAGAGAGGGGGAAGGAGGGAGGGAAAGAAAGAAAGAAAGAGGGAGAGGGAGAGACTGGCCCAGAGAGAGAGGGAGGGCAGGAGGGAGAAGAAGGGAGAAGGAGAAGAAGGGAGAAGGAGAGAGAGAGAGACTGGTCCAAAGAGAGAGAAAGGGAAGGAGGGAGGGAGGGGGAGACAGACTGGCTCAGAGAGAGAGAGGGAGGGAGGAAGGGAGAAGAAGGGAGAAGGAGAGGGATGGAAAAGGAGAGAGAGAGACTGGTCCAAAGAGAGAGGGAAGGAGAGAGAGAGGAAGGGAGAAGGAGAGCAAGGGAGAGAGGGAGGGAGGGGGAGAGAGACTGGCTCAGAGAGAGAGGGAGGGAGGAAGGGAGAAGAAGGGAGGAGGGAGAAGGAGAGAGAGAGATTAGTCCAAAGAGAGAGAGAGAGGAGAGAGGGAGACGGAGAGAGAGAGACTGGCCTAGAGTCACTCAGTTGGCTGAGAGGCCTAAGGGAGGTCTCGAACTCAAGTTTCCTTGCTCCTAGTTCAGTACCTTAATCACCGGATCATTCTTTCTCAAACTTGACAACTTGTGGACTTCAACTCCCAGAATTCCCTAGCAAGCATGGATACATTCACTTTCTGAAATTCCACAGCCAGCATGTGTGGATTTTTAACTCCCACAATTCCCTAACCTAATTTGCTGGTTGGCAAATTCTGGCAGCGGAAGCCAACATATCTTAAAACTGCGAAGTTTGAGAAACACTGTTCTATCTGGACCCAACTCTAGGCTCTCAATAGCCTTGTTAGTTGCTGGAGGGGTTATAAATTGCAAAAGGAACAAACAACCAACTACGTTTATAAGGAAGAAGTGAAGCTGGCTGGAATAAGTCCATCCAGCTGCACCCAAAATAGCAATAGCACGTAGACTTATATTCCGCTTCACAGTGCTTTTACAGCCCCCTCTAAGCAGCTTACAGAATCAGCCTCTTGCCCCCAACAATCTGGGTCCTCATTTTACCCACCTCGGAAGGAGGGAAGGCTGAGTCAACCCTGAGCCTGGTGAGATTCAAACTTCTGGCAGTGGGCAGAGTCAGCCTGCAATACTGCATTCTAACCACTGCGCCCCTACGGCATAATAATTTATTAAAACGAAGATTTTAATAAAGCCAAATTAAAACCACAACCCCCTTGATGTGCAAAATTGGGTAATGATGGTGGAAATGGAGGTCTAATTCAGGCTCAAAATAAATTTGGGTACATATTTAATTTACAGGTGGTCCTCGACTTACAGCAGCTTGCTTAGAGACCATTTGAAGTTGCAACCTGGAGTGTTGTTATTTACAATCCAGTTTCGATTATTGGCTCCTCCCTTCTAGTCACATGACCAAACATTTGGAACTCGGGCAAATGGGAAGCATTTTCAGCGGTTTGCAGCCTCCTGGGGCCACAGATTATCTTTTTATAACCTCTTATCATTATAATATTTTATCATTTGCTGAGGTGTTTACTTCCAGTTTTCACTAGAAAAGGCCCATAGTGAACAATGGGTTTGCTTTACAATTGCACGGTTCACTTAATAACCGCTGCAATTACAGTCTGACTGCAATTACAGTCCAAAATTTCTGTACCCTAAGCAAGACAGTTGTGAAGTTTGCTTTGCCTCGTTTTTACAATCTTTCTTGCCACAGTTGTTAAGTGAATCACTGCAGTCATTAAGTTAGTCACACAGTTGTTAAGAGATTCTGGCTTCCCCACTGAGTTTGCTCGTCAGAAGGTCGCAAAAGGGATCACGTAACACCCCTCACCCCCCCCCAGGACACCACAACTGTCATAAATATGAGAAAGTTGCTCAGCGTCCGAATTTTGATCTGATGACCCTGGGGACGCTGCAATGGTCGTAAGTGTGAAAACTGGTCGTAAGCCACTTTTTTTCAGTGCCATTGTAACTTTGAACGGTCACTAAATAAAATGTTGCAAATCGAGGGATAGCCGTACCGCCTCAAAGGGCCATACGTGGATAATGTGCATTTGTATTAAACCTTTATTTTTATTTTTGAATGTAGAAAAATCACCAAAATATTTTTCACAGTTGTGATGTTTGTGTGTGTGCCTATACACAGGATCTATGTGTGAGATTTTTTAATATTACTAATTCTTTGGCAGGCACACCAGTGGGCGAAACAATCATGTAAAAACCAGGAAGGAAGGAAGGAAGGAAGGAAGAAAGGAAAGAAAGAAAACAAAAAAAGAAAGAAAGAAAGAGGAAGGAAGACAGAAAGAAAGAGAGAGAGAAAGAAAGAGGAAGGAAGGAAGACAGAAAGAAAAAAAAGAGGAAGGAAGGAAGGAAGACAGAAAGAAAGAGAGAGGAAGGAAGGAAGACAGAAAGAAAGAAAGAAAGAAAAAGAAAGACAGAAAGAAAGAAAAGAAAGAAAGAGGAAGGAAGGAAGATAGAAAGAAAAAGGAAGGAAGACAGACAGAAAGAAAGAAAGAGGAAGGAAGGAAGACAGAAAGAAAGAGAGAAAGAAAGAGAAAGAAAGAGGAAGGAAGACAGAAAGAAAGAAAGAAAAAGAAAAGAAAGAAAGGTAGGAAGGAAGACAAAGAAAGAAAGAAAAAGGAAGGAAGGAAGACAAAGAAAGAAAAGAAAGAAAGAGGAAGGAAGGAAGGAAGACAGAAAGAAAGGAAGGAAGGAAGACAGAAAGGGAGAAAGAAAGAAAGAGGAAGGAAGAAAGAAGGAAAGAAAGAGGAAGGAAGGAAGACAGAAAGAAAGAAAGAGAAAGGAAGGAAGAGGAAGGAAGACAGAAAGAAAGAGAGAAAGAAAAGAAAGAAAGAGGAAGGAAGGAAGACAGAAAGAAAAGAAAGAAAGAGGAAGGAAGGAAGACAGAAAGAAAGAAAGAAAAGAAAAGAAAGAAAGGTAGGAAGGAAGACAGAAAGAAAGAAAGAGAAAAAGAAAGAAAAAGAGAGAGAAAGAAAAGAAGGAGGAAGGAAGGAAGACAGAAAGAAAGAAAGAGAAAGAACGAAAGAAAGAGAGAAAGAGAGAAAGATCAAATATAAATAATAGCAGTAGATTTAAGTCCAACAATGGGAATCCTATCAGTTACACATCAAATCATTGCAGTTGTTAAGCCAGTAACATGGTTGTAAAGCAAACCTGGCTTCCCCAATGAAGTTGCTTGTCAGCAGGTCACAAAAGGGGATCAAGTGACACACACACACACACACACACACACGTACCAGGGGCAGGTTTCGCTACCCATTCGCTCGTGGGCGTGCACGCGCTTGTGCATATGCAGAAGTGTCTGAGCAGGTGGGCGGAGCCTCCCACCACTGCCTCTACCGGTTCGCTAAATCCGGGGTGAACCGGTATCAACCCACCACTGACATATTCCCCCCGGGTCTCTGCAACCGTCATAAATATGAGTCAGTTGCCAAACATCTGAATTGTGATCCCGTGACTATAGGGATGCTGGAACAGTTGTGCAACCTTCACAACGGTGAAAAACGGTCATAGGCCCCTTTTTTTCAGTGACCTTGTAACTTTGAAACATGACTAAATGAATTGTGTAAGTCGTGGACGACTTGTTCTTTCTCCAAGCCAGCTGGTGAAAATTCATCAAAAACTGCACCCAACTAAATCTGTTCAAATGATTTGATTTTTGCCAATGGTTAATCCCCTGTAATTTGGGCTGCTAAATTTAATCCCTGAAACCTGGTATGATTTGCGAAGGGATTCAAATTCAAAACAACTTTCTTTTCTTCGATTCCAACCCTCGCTGGTTTTATTTATGACTTGCTCTTCTTATCCCACAATTTAGTTGCAGGATTTTGCTTTTTAAAACGCATTTAGCTGAATTGCACTTAAATGCCTTGAAATAAACTGCTGGCAGCTACAGTTTGTTGTTCCAGTTTGTTGTTGCGGCAAAGATTGCTTGGAAACTGACGGGACCTTAGTCATATCCGAGATGGTGTGTTTTTCTTTCTACATGGACACTTAATTGTGTAGGCCCCAGTTGGCCAAATGTTGCCTTGGAACGCATGTGTGTAACGCAACACACGAAGGCATGTCTTGCAGGCTCGGTGGATGGTATCTGGCTGAAGGGGAAACAACGATCAAAGGATAAAGTTAAGTGACGTGAGTTAAGACGTAAGATCCGAACATCGTACTGGTTGTTGGGATTGACACTACTCTATGTGCAAAGAGCAATGAAGAGGATTAGGGGCCTGGAGGCTAAAACATACGAAGAATGCTTGCAGGAACTGGGTATGTGTCAAGTATTTGCAAGCCATTGGCACATGTGTCATATAGACACCAGTGGAGGCAGAGAGTGTCTCCACCGCTATGTGGAAAGGAGGGGCTTACCCTGAGTATAAAACCCCCTCCAACCTTTTCCACCTCTCTCTCTCTCTCTCTCTCTCTCTCTCTCTCTCTCTCTCTTCATGTTTGTTCCTCATGAGACTTGATCTCTGATGTACATAGTTAATATGATTTATCATATGAATAAATACGTTTAAGACATTTATTTATGCATCTGCCTCTGAACTCTTCTATGCTCCTGGGTGTTTCTACGATCCCAATTCCACAGTATGTCTAATATTTAATGAAGAGAAGGACCAGGGGAGACATGAGAGCAGTCTTCCAATATCTCAGGGGTTGCCACAAAGAAGAGGGAGTCAAGCTATTCTCCAAAGCCCCTGAAGGCAGGACAAGAAGCAATGGGTGGAAACTAATCAAGGAGAGAAGCAACCTGGAACTAAGGAGAAACTTCCTGACAGTGAGAACAATTAACCAATGGAACGACTTTCCTCCAGAAGTGAATGCTCCAACACTGGAAGTTTTTAAGAAGATGTTGGACAACTGAGCCTTGGTGGTGCAGCAGATTAAAGTGCTATTAAGTAACACCAGCTGCCTGCAATTAGTGCAAGTTTCAAATCTCACCAGGCTCAAGGTTGACTCAGCCTTCCATCCTTTCGAGGTAGGTAAAATGAGGACCCGGATTGTGGGGGCAATAAGCTGACTTTGTATAAAAAGAACACCGCTTGGGGGGGCCGAAAGCCCTACTAAGCGGGTATATACAAAAGTATGAAGGCTATTGCTTAACGCATTGTAAGCCGCCCTGAGTCTCTGGAGAAGGGTGGCACATAAATTGAACCAATAAAATAAACAAATAAACCATTTTTCTGGAATCATATAGGACAGTCATGACTAACTTTTTACATCTCCGTGTGCTGGCCTGCGTGCCGGAAATGGCATGCAAAACCATCCCGCCTGGACCACGTGGCCTTGCTGGCCTTCACACGCGTGAGAGATCCAAACCCCAAAAGAGTAGCGTTCTGTCGCGCATGTGCGAGCTGGCACCTGAACTTCCGGTTTCCGGCATGGACACGTGCCCAACGAACAGCTGGCTATTGCACATGTGTGCGATGTAAATCCGGAAGTTCGGGTGACAGCTCATGCATGTGCGATGGAACTCTAATCTTCCGGGTTTCGGCAATCCTACACACATGAAGACCAGCTGACCAGCATGAGTGTGTGCACAGGAACGCAGACGAGGAGCCAGTGAGGCCGCGCACCCCTCACGGGATGGTTCTGTGTGCCGCTTCCGGCACGCATTCCATAGGTTCACCAACACGGGTATAGGGTTTTCTGCTTGAGTAGGGGGTTGGACTAGAAGACCTCCAAGGTCCCTTCCAACTCTGTTATTCTGACCCTCAGTGTCCATTGACACTATTACTAACACTGGCAGGACAAGCTACTTGTATATAAATAGGGACCAAACTCCACTCCATTATAGCACTGATGATGTTATCTAGTTGGGTCATGAAATGTCTTCAATAAAATAATTACGTTCAGAGTGTCAGCATTCTGATGCTGCCATAAAAAGGAGGAGACGAGGCTTGACTTTTCACCTACTTATTTTCTCTGTAGATAATATCCCCTAGGAGATGGGATGGGAGGGGGACATTCCTGTGGGCTGAGGTCAGAAGCTGGGGAGACTGACTTGGAAGATGGCCAATGAGAAGATGAGAATTGGGGAACGGAAAGGGAAGGGTTTGCGGGTCAGAGGGTTAGTATCGGCTAGGACGAAGTCGGGGCCAGATCTGTCGTACTCAATAAATGGAATATTTCAGCAAAGATTAATTGTTTGGGAGTGCAATTTATTTGAGATGACATCGAAACCTGACACAGAGAGCACCTAGGACCCCACAATCCTTTTCCTCCTCCCCCTCCTCCCCCTCCTCCCCCTCCTCCTCCTCCTCCTCCTCCTCCTCCTCCTTCTCCCCCCCCCCACATCTGCAGAACCATGTTCTTTCCAGCACTGATGCTGTTACCTAACTGGGTTGTAAAACATCTGCAAGAAAACTACCAAGCTCAGAGAGCACCAAGGACCCCCACAGCTCGATCCTGACCTGCCAATATTCTCTTCCGTTGGTTTTGAAGGTGGGTCTTTCCCTCCGAGACCCTCATTGAGCAAAAAAAGGATCCTTCAGTGTCATTTGCTTCAGAGTCTCAACCTCTGTCGGAGGAGGAGGAGGAGGAGGGTGGTGTATTTGTTGCTCAGCTTGGTAGTTTTTTTGCAGACATTTCATGGCCCAATTAGGTAACATCATCAGTGTTAAAAGAGAGTTGGGTTTGTGGAGAGGAGGAGGAGGAGGAGGAGGAGGACCAAAGCACATTCACCTCCTCTTCTGTCCTCTTCAATCACTTCTTCGGGTGACTTTTCCAATCTCCCTGCACAATTTCGAAAGACTATCGTCCTTGGCGATGACGGCAGCTTCTGCTAGAACCAACAAACACGGCCCCCTCCCCGCCAGCAGGATCTAGTCATTTAAGGAAGCTTCCCCCCCCCACCTCTTTCTACAGCCCACCTAGAGGGAATCGATGGTGTTTTGCTGATCGAATGGAGGCTGGGCCTGAATAAGTTCAGTTTTGTTTTGCGCAGATAACTTGATGTTATCTGGTCTTGCCACCTGCTTCTCACCATGTATTAATGTTTATCTCTGGGGATCTTGTAGCAGGCTTGCTTGGCTCATGATCTTCCTGATGTACCCACCGCCTGGGAAGTTTGTTAAGAGTTATTTTTAAAGAGTAGATGGTTTCCAGTAGAGAGTCCCGGCTTTGAAAGGGATACGAACCAGTCAGAAACTTTTTTTCTTTTCTTTTCTTTTCTTTTCTTCTTTTTCCTCATCTTTTCATCCCTTCCTCCTCCCTTCCTTCTTCCTCTCTTTCCCTTCCACTCCCTTCATTCTCCTTTCTTCCTTCTTTCCTTCCTTCCCTCCTGCTTTCTTCCCTTCTCTGTTTCCTTTTTTCCTTCCCTTCCTTTCCTTCCCTCCTCTTATTCCTCTCTATCTCTACCTTTTTCTTTCCCTCTTCTCCCTTCCCTCCCTCCTTCTTCCTTCCCTTCTTTCTCACTCTCTTCCTCTCTCCTTCCTTTCCTTTCCTTCCTTCCTCCTTTCTGTCTCCCACACTCCTTTCTCCCTCTCTTCTTCCTTTCCTTTCCTTTCCTTCCCTCCCCTTCCTTTCCCTCTCTTTCTTTTTTCCTTTCTCTTTTCCTTTCCTTTCCCTCTCTTCCTTTCCCTTCCCTTTTCTTTCCCTCCTTTCTCCCTCCCTCTCTCCTTTCTTTCTTGCTCTCTTCCTCTCTCCTTCCTTTCCTCCCTCTCTCCCTCCTTTTTCCCTGCCACACTCCTTTCTCCCTCTCTTCTTCCTTTCCTTTCCTTTCGTTCCCATACATTCCCTTCCTTTCCCTCTCTTTCTTTTTCCTTTCCTTTTTCCTTTCCTTTCCCTCTTTTTCCTTTCCTTTCCTTTTTCTACCACCTCTTACAATACTAGACAACACAGTATCAACAGTAGAGACCTAGTTCTACCATATCTAACAACCTAAAATGGACACCCAACATCAAAAATGTCATCCAAAAAGCACAACAAAGAATGTTCTTTCAACTCAGGAAGCTCAAACTGCCCAAAGAGTTGATAATCCAGCTCTACAGAGGAATTATTGAGTTTGTCATCTGCACCTCTGTAACTGTCTGGTTTGGCTTTGCAACCCCCAACAAGACAGACACAGACTTCAGAGGATCATTAGAACTGCAGAAAAAACAATGGCTACCAACCTGCCTTCCATGGAGGTCCTGTATACTGCACGAGTCAAAAAGAGGGCTGGGAAAATATTTACAGACCCCTCACATCCTGGACATAAATTGTTTCAACTCCTACCCTCAAAATGATGCTGTAAAGCACTGCACACCAGAACTACTAGACACAAGAACAGGTTTTTCCCGAATGCCATCACTCTGCTAAACAAATAATTCCCACAACACTGTCAAACTATTTACTAAATCTGCACTGCTATTAATCTTCTCATCGTTCCCATCACTCATCTCCTCCCACTTATGACTGTATGACTGTATCTTTGTTGCTGGTATCCTTACAATTTATACTGACTGTTTCCCTATGACTGTCATTAAGTGTTGTACCTTATGATTCTTGACCAATGTCCAGAGTCCCTAGGGAGTTGGGCGGCATAGAAATGCAACTAATAAATGTATCTTTTCTTTTATGTACACCAAGAGCATAGGCACCAAGACAAATTCCTTGTATGTCCACTCACACTTGGCCAATATTCTATTCTATTCTATTCTATTCTATTCTATTCTATTCTATTCTATTCTATTCTATTCTATTCTATTCTATTCTATTCTATTCTATTCTATTCTGAGCCGAGGTGGCACAGTGATTAGAGTGCAGTACTGCAGCTACTTCAGCTGACCGCTAGTTCAGCAGATCAGCGGATCAAATCTCACCGGCTCAAGGTTGACTCAGCCTTCCATCCTTCCGAGGTGGGTAAAATGAGGACCCAGGTTGTTAGGGGGCAATATGCTACTTAGTATACTGTCAATTGTTGTAAGCCGCCCAGAGTCCTTGGAGAGTGGGCGGCATAAAAATATGATTAATAAAATAAAAACAAAATAAATAATATTCCATTCCATTCCTTTCCCTCTTTTCCTTTCCTTTCCTTTCTCTCTTTCCTTTTCTTCCTTCCCTTCCCTTCCCCCATCCCATTCCCCTTTAAAGGGGGGGGGTGTTTCTTCTTCTTCTTTTATAACTACTGCCCAGTTTAATGTCAATTTGATATGTCAAGATGAATTGCTGGCTGATTCCAGGAAGCTCCCAGCGAGAAGGCAGATTTTCCTGGCAGCAGCTCAGCCCGGTTGGTATATGAGCTCCTCAAACAGTAAATCTTCGAAGCAGAAAAATCTTATGAGACACTTTGGGCACCTCAAACACCACGTTTCGTTTAAAGACCATCTCACACAGCCTTACCGGAGAGTCTCCAAGCTAGAGAATAAGAGTCTCAACCAGACATTGTGCCAAGTTAAATTTATCATCATAAATTACCCTAGATGAAAATTTCAGAACTGATCTAATTAAATTCTGGTTGCTCCTGGTAGCAGAATGATAGTTTTTCCCCCACCGTCCAAAAATGGGTCCTCACACAATCAGGCCATATAACAGTTTTATACAGGGAGTCCTCGATTTATGACTGGTTGCCTGGCAGCCATTTGAAGTTAGGATTGAACTCTTAAAAGAGAATTTTTCAACATTCCGATGCCTCTCATCCCGCCCCATAGGCATGTGAGAATTTGGAAACCAACCCAAATTTATGGCCATTTCAAATGCCCATAGGAAGGAAGGAAGGAAGGAAGGAAGGAAGGAAGGAAGGAAGGAAGAAAGGTAAAGAGGGAGGGAGGGAAGGAGGGAAGGGAGATAAAGTGGAAGGAAGAATGTATGGGAGGGAGAAAAACGAAGGGAGGGAGGAATGAAGGAAGGAAAGAAGGAAGGAAGAGAGGGAGGAAGGAAAGAAGGAAAGGGATAAAGGGAGGGAGAGAGGGAGGGAAAAATGAAAAGGGGGAGGAAGAGGAAGAGGAAGAGAAGGGACAGACGGAGGGAGGAAGGAAAGAGGGAGGGAGGAAGGAGGGAGGGAGGAAAGGGATAAAGGGAGGGAGAGAGGGAGGGGAAAATGAAGAGGGGGAGGGAAAAGAAGGGAGGAAGGGAGGAGAGAGAAAGGAAGAAGGAAGGAAGAAATGAAGGAAGGGTGGCAGGATGAGGAATAATGGGGAAGAGAGAAAGGGAGAAGGAAGAGGGAGGGAAGGAGGAGGAAAGCATGGAAGGAAGGAAGGAAAAAAGAGTGGTAGAAGGAAGGAAGGAGAGAAGGAGGAAAGAAAGATGTAAAGGGATAGAGAGAGGGAGGGAAGAAATGAAGGAAGAGCAGGAGGGGGAGGAAGAAGAAAGGAAGGAAAGAAGGAAGGAAGGAAGGAAGGAAGGAAGGAAGGAAGGAAGGAAGGAAGGAAGGAAGATATCTGATGCCCCCTGCCATCTTCCCAGCAAAGATTGGAGAAGCAATCATTACAACCAACTACTCATCAAAATGTACTTGCAAACACGCTCAAGGGGGACAAAAGGGTATATCCAAAAAGCCAAGATGTCAATCAAGCCCGCGTGATTTGACGCCCTACCCCTTTTAAGGTGCAGCAAGAGAGGGTGGGACCTGTCACGCTGCCCTCAACTGCCAACACGATTTATACAGGTAGTCCTCAACTTATGACAGTTCGTTTAGTGGCCACTCAGAAGTTACAATGGCACTGGAAAAAATGACTGGTGTCCCTTTTTCACACTTACGATCACTGCAGCGTTCCCATAGTCACGTGATCAAAATTCATAAATCGAGGACTACCTGTACGCTGGCCGCCAACAGCTATGCAATGTTTATTTTTCTCTTATCAAACCCAGAAGGCAATTTCCCATCTCTCCAAATGAAATTACCTGAGATGGACGCAACTTGGTTTACCTTTTGGAAGAAATTTCAAGGATCTTCATACAGATGAGGCCCAAAATTTCTGTAGCTAAGGGAAAAACACTTTGCTGAGTTTTGCTTCATTTTGCGACATTTCTTGCCGCAGTTGTTAAGTTGTAACAGTAATAGAGTTGGAAGGGACCTTGGAGGTCATCTAGCCCAACCCCCTCCTCACGCAGGAGACCTGTCCTAGGGATTTGAACCGCCAACCTTTCTGATGGACAAACTCAGTGTCTTAGCCACTGAGCCACCTAGTCAGGCTAAACAGGTTGTTAAGTGAACCTGGCTTCCCCTTCTGACTTCGCTTGTCAGAAGGTCGCAAAAGCGAATCACGTGACCCCGGAACACAGCAACGGTCACAAATGTGAGTCAGTTGCCAAGGATCTGAATTTCGATCTCGTAACCTGCAACGGTTGTAAGTATAAAAAGCGGTCATCGGTTCACTTTTTTTCAATGCTGTTTAACTTTGAATGGTCACTAAATGAACCGTTGTAAGTTGAGGACTATCTGTGGCAGATTCTCCTCACTGGAGATTAGTTCAAAGGCAAGAAAAGGAAAGAAAGAAGGATATTTTTTTAAAAAAAACAAAAAACTAACAGAGGGAGAAATCTCTTTTTAATTGCGGCCTTGTGAGGTTGCTTTCCCAAAGAGAATCAATTAAAAAGTCTCAAAATCCTCTTTTGGATGATAAATAAGGAAGGTTCTCTTTGAAAATGGTTTTAATTAAAAGGGGGAGAGAGAGAGAGAATTCCCCTTTTGAAACCAAGCGGAAGAAAGAAAGAGGTGCTGTACAAAATAAGCAGCTGATTTGTGAGGATGACTTTAAAAAAAACATTATTTTTTACATCACGGTTTTAGGTGTCAGCATTCTGATGCTGCCATAAAAAGGAGGAGACGAGGCTTGACTTTTCACCTACTTATTTTCTCTGTAGATAATATCCCCTAGGAGATGGGATGGGAGGGGGACATTCCTGTGGGCTGAGGTCAGAAGCTGGGGAGACTGACTTGGAAGATGGCCAATGAGAAGATGAGAATTGGGGAACGGAAAGGGAAGGGTTTGCGGGTCAGAGGGTTAGTATCGGCTACGACAAAGTCGGGGCCAGATCTGTCGTACTCAATAAATGGAATATTTCAGCAAAGATTAATTGTTTGGGAGTGCAATTTATTTGAGATGACATCGAAACCTGGCATTAGGATTCACAAGAGACAGGAAATGAGAGGAAGCGGTGAGCATCAAGATGGCCTAGGAGGGATGCCGTAGTGGGTTGTTACCGGTTCACCCCGGATCCGGCAAACCGGTAGCGGTGGGAGACTCCGCCCACCTGCCCAGACTCCGCCCACACTGCACCTGCAAGCACATGAGCACCCACAAACAACCCGGTAGTGACGGGTTTTGAAACCTGCCCCTGGAGGGATGCTGTCTGTTATCCCAAGTCTCCTTCCAAAGTCTGGATGCCCACAGAGATCCCCAAAAAATGTTGAGTCTCTAGAACAGGGGTCTGCAACCTTAAATATTCAAAGAGCCATTTGGACCTGTTTCCCACAGAAAAGAAAACACCGGGAGCCACAAAACTTGGGTGGGGCGTGGCCAACTCAATGTCACTCACTTCCACCAGTCACATGACTCCCTCTAGCCACGCCTACCCAGCTGGTCATTAGGGCAGAGAACCAGTTGTTAAAAAACACCAGGAACCACAAAATCCTTTTAACATATCTCTCTCCCCCTCTCTCCCTCTCTCCCCCTCTCTCTGTATCTCTCTCATTTCATTTCATTTATTAAATTTTTATACCGCCCCTCTCCCGAAGGACTCGGGGCGGTGAACAGCCAGGATTAAAAAAACATACAATATAAACATTAAAATACTTTAAAACATAAATAAATCTATATTGGCTTCCCCCAATTTAAAACCCCTTACCCATAAAATTAACCAATTAAAAAATTCTAAGCCAGCCCGGCTTGCTGAAATAAAAAAATTTCAGAGCCCGGCGGAAGGTCCGGAGGTCCAGGATCAGTCGTATTCCTGGGGGTAGCTCCTTCCAGAGGGCGGGTGCCCCCACAGAGAAGGCTCTCCCCCTGGGGGTCGCCAGCCGACATTGCCTGACCGACGGCACCCTGAGGAAACCCTCTCTGTGGGAGCGTATTGGCCGGTGGGAGGTTACCGGTGGCAGAAGGTGGTCTCGTAAATAACCGGGCCCTAAGCCATGGAGCGCTTTGAAGATGAGAACCAATACCTTGAAGCGCACCTGGAAGACCACCGGAAGCCAATGCAGCTCGCGCAGGAGAGGTGTTACACGGGAGCGCCATGTCGCCCCCATAAGTACCTGCGCGGCTGCATTCTGCACCAGCTGGAGCCTCCGGGTGCTCCTCAAGGGGAGCCCCATGTAGAGAGCATTGCAGTAGTCCAGGCGGGAAGTGACGAGGGCGGGAAGTGACGAGGGCTCTATGTCTCTCTCTCTCTCTCCTCCACTCTCTGTATCTCTCTGTGTCTGCCCTGGCTGCTTCTCCTTCCCCTGTGTCGCCCTTACCTTCTCAGGCCAGGTGAGGAGTGGCTGGGAGGGGAGGGTGAGGGGCGGGGCCATCCAGTGGTGGGATCACCTGACAGCCACAACAGAAGGCCCCAAGAGCTGCATGCAGCTCCGGAGCCACAGGTTGCTGACCCCTACTCTAGAAGGAGTGCAGAGAAGAGCAACAAAGAAGATTAGGGGACTGGAGGCTAAAACATAGGAAGAACGGTTGCAGGAATTGGGTATGTCTAGTTTAATGGAAAGAAGGACTAGGGGAGACATGATAGAAGTTTTCCAATATCTCAGGGGCTGCCCCAAAGAAGAGGGAGTCAAGCTATTCTCCAAAGCATCTGAGGGCAGGACAAGAAGCAATGGGTGGAAACTCATCAAGGAGAGAAGCAACTTAGAACTAAGGAGGAATTTCCTGACAGTGAGGACAATTAATCAATGGGACAACTGGCCTCCAGAAGTTGTAGATGCTCCAACACTGGGAAGTTTTTAAGAAGAGATTGGATAGACATTTGACCGGGATGGTAAGGTCTCCTGCCTTGAGTTAGGGGGTTGGACTAAAAGACTTCCGAGATCTCTTCCAGCTCAAGTCCTAGCAAGCTATGTGCAAACAACCAACCGTTTTTCTTGGTAAAAGTAGAAAAATGGTTTAGTTTCCTTCTTCTGAGACATTACATAGAATTACATAAATGGAAGGACCTTGGAAGTCTTCTAGTCCAACCCCTTGCCCAAGGCAGGAGACACCTATGTCAGGGGTGAAATCCAGCAGGTTCTGACAGGTTCGGCAGAACTGGTAGCAGAAATTTTGAGCAATTCGGCGAACCGGCAAATACCACCTCTGGCTGGCCCCGGAGTTGGGTGGGAGTGGAGATTTTGCAATATCCTTCCCCCTGGAGTGTGGTGGGAATGGAGATTTTGCAGCTTCCCCTGCCACGCCCACAAAGCAACGCCACGCCCACCAAGCCACGCCCACAGAACTAGTAGTAAACAAATCTGGATTTCACCACTGACCTATGTGATTATATATGTTACTAGATTAGATATGGTGAATGAGTTAAACAGATCAGAACCAAAGTTTTCAAACTACCAACTTGCTGACCTCAAATAAGTTGTCTTAATCAGTACCTCCATTTTCAGATGGAAACTAGGAAGGAACTAACCACCAAAACTGGAGACGGTGAGTTCTAGTCCTGCCTGAGGCATGGAAGCTGGCTGGGTGACCTTGGGACAATCACCAGGAGAGGGTGAATTCTAGCCTGGCCTTAGGTACGAAAGCTGACTGGGTGACTTTGAGCCAGTCCTTCTCTCTCAGCCAGCCCACCTCACAAGATTGTTGTTGTGGGAGAAATAGGAGGAGGAAGGAGTATTAGGAGTATGTTCACTCCCTTAACAGATTTAACAGATTAACAGACTTGGAAGGGACCTTGTAGGTCATCTAGTCCAACCCCCCGCACAAGGAGGAGACCCTACACCCATGATGGCAAACCTATGGCACCGGTGCACAGGTGGTACGTGGAGCCATATCAGTGGGCACGCGAGCTCAGCTTCGGCATGCATGTGTGCTCCGGCCAGCTGATTTTCGGGCTTTCTGAGCCCACCAGAAGTCAGGAAACACACTGTTTCCGGCCTCTGGAGCACCTCTGGGGAAGGTGGGGAAGGCTGTTTTTGCCCTCCCCAGGCTCCTAGAAAGGCTCTGGAGCCTGGGGAGAGCGAAAAACGGGCCTACCAGGCCCACCATGCCATCGCGTGCCAAAAGCGGGGGGGGGCAGGGTGCATAGAATTATGGATGTGGGCATGCGTGCGTGTGACCCCACCACGCTCCCCCCATTTCTGACAAATAGCAGTCCAATCTCATTGTGAAAGTCTCCAGTGATGAAGCTCCCACAACTTCCGAAGAAAAGCAGTTGGGTTATTGATAAAAAAATAATAATAAAGGCAGTCTATCTATAAAACAAATACTAAATAATTATATTGTCCTCTTTCCCAAGCAGAGGGGGAGAAAAATCGCTCCCTTTTCTGATTGAAACCTCAAACCTCAATAAATTAACAAGCAAGAGGCAGGCAGCTGTCAAATTACCACGGCATTATAGCAACGTTGCTTCTCTTTCTTATTATTAATCCGACAAGCTGTGGCATTTCAGAACTTGGTAAAATTTTAGTATTTGTGTCTTCCTACTTTCAGGGAACAGAACAGAACTAACCCAAAAAAGAACATTGTCCTTTATAATTGGAAATAAAGGACATTTTTTACCAGCAAATGTAGCTCTTACAATGACACCGTAATTCCACATAATAAACGACAGGAGCGCACAGTGGAGTGATTTTCCAATCCAGGTAGTCCTTGATTTACGACCATCACTGAGTCTAAAATTTCTAATGCTAAGCGAGACATTTGTTAAGGGAGTTTTGCGCCATTTTATGACCATTCTTGGCCGCGGTTGTTAAGTGAAACGCGCCGCAATTGTTAAGTTAGCAACACCGTTGTTAAGTGAATCTGGCTTCCCCCACTGACTTTGCTTGTCAGAAGGTCGCAAAAGCGGATCACGTGACCCCCCCCCCAGGTCCGTCATAAATACGAGCCAGTTGCGTCTGAATTTTTGATCATGTAACCGTGGGGAGGCTGCAACGGTTATAAGGGTGAAAAATGGTCATAAGTCACTTTTTTCAGTGCTAACTTTGTCAGTAAATGAAGTCTTATAAATTGAGGATTACCTGTAATCATTTTTTTTTCCTCTTCTGATGCTCCTGGTGCCATAAGGAGCAGAAGCTGTTGGTGGTTCCCTCTCAGTCCATTACAGGATACCTGGCCTCAACAGGAGAACCTGCCTCCCTCCCTCTCCCTCCCTCTCCCTCCCTCCTCTCTTTGCCCCTCTCTCCTTTCTTCCTTCCCTCCCTCCCTCTTTCCCTAATTTCTCTCCATCCCTTCCTCCCTGCCTCTCTCCCTCCCTCTCTCAGCTCCTCCCCCACTCCCTCCCTCTTCTTTGCACCTCTCCCTCTCTCTTTCCCTAATTTCTCTCCCTCTCTCCCTCCCCTTTGCCCCTCTCTCCCTTCCTCCTTCTCTCCCTCCCTCCCTCTTTCCCTAATTTCTCTCCATCCCTTCCTCTATGCCTCTCTCCCTCCCTCTCGGCTCCTCCCCGACTCTCACCTCCCTCCCTTCTTCCCCCACCCTCCCTCTTTCTCCACTCCCTCCCTCCATCCCTTTCTCCTTCCCTTCCTCTCTCCCTCCCTCCTTCCCTCTGTCTCTCTCTCCCTCCCTCTTTCTCTCTCTCCCTCCCTCTCTCCTCTTTCTCCCTCCCTCCTCTTTGCCCCTCTCTCCCTTCCTCCTTCCCTCCCTCCCTCTTTCCCTAATTTCTCCCCATCCCTTCCTCTATGCCTCTCTCCCTCCCTCTCTCGGCTCCTCCCCGACTATCACCTCCCTCCCTCCTTCCCCCTCCCACTTTCTCCACTCCCTCCCTCCCTCCCTTTCTCCTTCCCTTCCTTCCTCCCTCCTTCCCTCTATCTTTCCCTCCCTCTTTCTCTCTCCCTCCCTCCCTCCTCTTTCTCCCTCCCTCCTCTTTGCCCCTCTCTCCCTTCCTCCTTCCTTCCCTCCCTCCTTCCCTAATATCTCTCCATCCCTTCCTCCCTGCCTCTCTCCCTCCCTCTATCAGCTCCTCCCCCTCCCTCCTTCCCTCCTCTTTGCCCCTCTCCCTCTTTCCCTAATTTCTCTCTCTTTCTCCCTCCCCTTTGCCCCTCTCTCCCTTCCTCCTTCTCTCCCTCCTTCTTTCCCTAATTTCTCTCCATCCCTTCCTCTATGCCTCTCTCCCTCTCCCTCTGACTCTCTCATCTCCCTCCCTCCTCTTTGCCCCTCTCCCTCTCCCCTCCTTCCCCCTCCCTTCCTCTTTCTCCACTCCCTCCCTCTCTCCCTTTCTCCTTCCCTTCCTCTCTCCCTCCCTCCTTCCCTCTGTCCCTCCCTCCCTCTCTGCCCCTCCCTCTCTGCCCCTCCCTCCCTCTCTCTCTGGTTCTTCTTTGTCATAGCACAGACATCCCATAATTAAATCAAGCCCCATTCAGTGGCAGCTGGTGCTTTTCCTTGGCTAGAAGCCCAGTTTGGAAGTGTAGGTGAAGTGACCCCGTTTTATTAGCTGTGCTGCAGATGCCACAAATACAGGTAGTCCTCGACTTACGACCACAATTGAGCCCAATCTTTCCGCTCGTTAAGCAAGGCAGTGGTTATATGAGCTTTATCCCATTCTATGACCCTTCTTGCCCCAGTTCTTAAGTGAATCCCTGCAGTAATATGTGAACAAGCGACTCTGGCTTCCTTGTTGACTTTTGCTTGTCAGAAGGTCGCAAAAGGGGATCACATGACCCCGGGGCCCTGCGACTGTCATAAATACGAGTCATATGCCAAGAGTCTGAATTTTGATCTCCTGACCACGGGGATGCTGCAACGGTCGTAAGTGTGAAAAATGGTCATAGGTCTCTTTTTTTCAGTGCCGTTGTAACTTCAGATGGTCACTAAACGAACTGTTGTAAGTCGAGGTTTGCCTGTAATAGGAAGAAATATTCCCGTGTGTGCCCGTCATATCAGGGATGGTATTCACTTACCTTCGTTACCAGTTCACAAATGGAAGCATGCACATTTGTGAAAAAAGGGACGTGATGACATCTGGGTGGGTGGGAGGAGCCTCCTATAGCTGCCGTTACCAGTTTGACCGAACCGGATAGAACCGGCTGGATAGCAGCACTGCGTCACATCCCTAAAGGCAACGTGTTTTATTCTTGAACATCAATTGATGTTTTATTCTTGAACATCAATTCGAGAATAAAATTGCCTTTGAAGTGAAATCAACTCACTTCTCCTCTTTGTGGACAGTTTCATGCAATTTTCTTGGCAAGCACGCCGAAGCCTTGAACTGATTTTCTTCCACTTCTTAGCCCCGTGATGGCAAACCTATGGCACGCGTGCCACAGGGGGCACACGGAGCCATATCTGTGGGCATGTGAGAGTTGCCCTAGCTCAGCGCCAGCTGATTTTCAGACCTTCTGGGCCCACCGGAAATCGGGAAACGGGCCGTTTCCAGCCTCCGGAGGGCCTCCAGGGGGATGGGGAAGGCTGTTTTTGCCCTCCCCAGGCTCCAAGGAAGTCTCTGGAGCCTGGGGAGGGCAAAAAACGGGTCTAACTTTTTTGCCATCACGTGCAAAAAGTGTGTGTGGGGAGCGCAGGGGGTCGTGCGTGCATGCGCAGGGCCAGGGGGGCATTGAATTATGGGTGTGGGCACATATGCGCGTGACCCTCTGCACTCCCCCCGCTTTTGGCAGGCGACGGTAAAAAGGTTAGCCATTACTGTCTTAGCCTAACCTACATATCTAATAATTCCTGGGGTCTCCTGGCCAAATTCTGCTACTACCTCGACTTAGGACCACAATCGAGCCCAAAATTTCCATTACCAAGCGAGACGCAATGAGTTCTGTGTCCATTTTACAAACTTTCTTGCCACACTTCTGAAGTGAATCGCTACAGCTGTTAAATGAGTAACACGGTTGTTAAATGAATCCGGCTTCCCCATTGACTTTTATTGTTGCAAAAGGGGGTGGGGGGCTGTCACGTCACGTGACCCCAGGATACCGCAGGGATCATAAGTATGAACTAGTGCCCCCCTCACCCCCCACCTCCAAAAATCTGAATTTCAATCATGAGATCATGGAGATGTCGCAATGGGTTGTAAGTGGGAAAAATGCTCACTTTTTTCAGTGCTGTTGGTCACTAAACGAGTGGCTGTAAGTCGAGGACAACCTGTAGACTGATCAATTCCCATAAAAACATTTTTTAAAAAATCAATCCGTTTAAACCCCAACCGTGATGACTTTTATCTGCATTCCGGTTTCCTTTCAGGTAAACTCGACTTCTCGGCCAAGCGACAACATTGTGTATTCCGGCAACGGATTTTCCCCACACACTGCAAAAGCTGATTCATTTTGACAAGGAAACTCAGGTTCATCATTTATTTATAGCAAGTGTAGCACCGCTGCTGTCCAATGCTAGGTTTCAATTATAAGAACACACAGCAGTGGAGAAACACACAACAGTGTTTCTTAACCTTTTTGCAGTTGTTAGATCGGTGGACTTCAATTCCCATAATTCCCCAGCCAGCCCTCAATCCTGAACCTCTCACAGCACTGGTTCTCATTTGCATAAAGGGCTGTGCCTTCCTCTAATTGGCTAGGAAGTACAAGTAAGGCAGGAATGAGGGGAGGTGTCCTTAACCCGCCTCTCACAGCACTGGCTCTCATTTGCATAAAGGGCTGTGCCTTCCTCTGATTGGCTAGGAAGTACAAGTAAGGCAGGAATGAGGGGAGGTGTCCTGAACCCGCCTCTCACAGTACTGGCTCTCATTTGCATAAAGGGCTGTGCCTTCCTCTGATTGGCTAGGAAGTACAAGTAAGGCAGGAATGAGGGGAGGTGTCCTGAACCCGCCTCTCACAGCACTGGTTCTCATTTGCATAAAGGGCTGTGCCTTCCTCTGATTGGCTAGGAAGTACAAGTAAGGCAGGAATGAGGGGAGGTGTCCTGAACCCGCCTCTCACAGCACTGGCTCTCATTTGCATAAAGGGCTGTGCCTTCCTTTGATTGGCTAGGAAGTACAAGTAAGGCAGGAATGAGAGGAGGTGTCCTGAACCCGCCTCTCACAGCACTGGCTCTCATTTGCATAAAGGGCTGTGCCTTCCTCTGATTGGCTAGGAAGTACAAGTAAGGCAGGAATGAGGGGAGGTGTCCTGAACCCGCCTCTCACAGCACTGGCTCTCATTTGCATAAAGGGCTGTGCCTTCCTCTGATTGGCTAGGAAGTACAAGTAAGGCAGGAATGAGGGGAGGTGTCCTGAACCCGCCTCTCACAGCACTGGCTCTCATTTGCATAAAGGGCTGTGCCTTCCTTTGATTGGCTAGGAAGTACAAGTAAGGTAGGAATGAGGGGAGGTGTCCTGAACCCGCCTCTCACAGCACTGGCTCTCATTTTTATTTATTTATTTATTTATTTATTTAATTTGTATACCACCCTTCTCCAACAGGGCGGTGAACAGCCACGGTAAAACACAACATATAAAATTTAAAAACAGTTTAAAAGACATTAAATAATTTTGGCCATCAATTTAAAACAACCCAGTTAAAACCAATTACAAATTAAAACTGCAAGGATGGGATCAAGCCAGCCCGGCTAGATGGAATAGATGTGTTTTCAGGGCCCGACGAAAAGTCTGGAGGTCTGGTATCGTGCGTATCTCTGGGGGTAGGTCGTTCCAGAGGGCGGGTGCCGCCACAGAGAAGGCTCTCCCCCTGGGGGTCGCCAGCCGACATTGTCTGGCGGACAGCACCCTGAGGAGGCCCTCTCTGTGCGAGCGAACTGGCCGGTGGGAGGCTATTGGCGGCAGAAGGCGGTCTCGTAGATACCCCGGCCCTAAGCCATGGAGCGCTTTAAAGATGGTCACCAATGCCTTGAAGCGCACCCGGAAGACCACAGGAAGCCAGTGCAGCTCGCGCAGAAGAGGTGTCACATGGGAGTGCCCTGTCACTCCCATAATCCCCCGCGTGGCCGCATTCTGGACCAACTGGAGCCTCCGGGTGCACCCCATGTAGAGAGCATTGCAGTAGTCCAGGCGGGAAGTGACGAGTGCCTGAGGGACTGTGCGTAGGGAGTCCCGATCTAGGAAGGGACGCAACTGGCGTATCAGGCGGACCTGAAAAAAGCCCCCCTGGCCACGGCCGTCATATGCTCTTCTAAAGACAGCCGTGTATCCAGGAGGACGCCCAAGTTGCAAGCCCTTTCCATGGGGGCCAATGATTCACCCCCAATAGCCAGCGATGGCACCAGCTGGCTATATCGGGACGCCGGAAGCCACAGCCACTCGGTCTTGGAAGGGTTGAGTCGAAGCCTGTTTCTCCCCTTCCAGGCCCGCACGGCCTCCAGGCACCGGGACATCACTTCAAGGGCATCTTTGGGGTAGCCTGGGGTGGAGATGTACAGCTGGGTGTCATCAGCGTACTGATGGAACTCCACCCCAAAGCCACGGATGATCTTACCCAGCAGCTTTACATAAATGTTGAACAGAAGGGGCGAGAGGACCGACCCTTGCGGCACCCCACAAACAAGGCGCCTCGGGGTCAACCGCTGCCCCCTGCCAACACAGATTGCGACCGGTCAGAGAGGTAGGAGGAGAACCACCACAAAACGGAGCCCCCCACCCCTAACCCCTCCAACCGGTGCAACATGATACTGTGGTCGATGGTATTAAAAGCCGCTGAGAGATCTAACAGGACCAGGATAGAGGAACAGCCCCTATCCTGAGCCGTCCAGAGATCATCCACCAACGCGACCAATGCCGTTTCCGTGCTGTGCCCAGGCCTGAAGCCGGACTGCAGCGGATCTAGATAGACAGCTTCATCCAGGTACTGTGGAAGCTGCCGTGCCACCACACTCTCAACAACCTTCGCAATAAAACGAAGGTTGGAGATTGCATAAAGGGCTGTGCCTTCCTCTGATTGGCTAGGAAGTACAAGTAAGGCAGGAATGAGGGGAGGAGTCCTGAACCTGCCTCAAATTCTTGGGAGGCCACACGAGATTGGTGAGAATTTGGAAATGGAAGATCCGGTTTTCAGAACTGACGGTCCTTGATTTATGACCGGTTGCTTAGCAACCTTTCGGAGTTACCTCCCCAGGGTACTTATGAACTGGTTTTGAAGTTCCGATGGTGGCCCATGACCTGACTAGGTAACATCATCCGTGGTGGAAGCTCCCTTCTAGCACTGATGATGTTACCTAGTTGGGTCATGAAACGTCTACAAGAAACAACGAACTCAGAGACCACCAAGGACCTCACAATAATCCTCCTCCTCCTCCTCCTCCTCCTCCTCCTCCTCCTCCTCCTCCTCCTCCTCCTCCTCTTCCTCCTCTTCCTCCTCTCTGCAAACCCAATCCCTTCCTGAACTCATGATGTTCCCTAGTTGGGTCATGAAACGTCTGCAAAAAAAACATCCAGCTGAGAGAGTACCAAGCATCCCGCAGTCGTCGTCATCCTCCTCCTCCACTTCCTCGTCCTCCTTTCTCCAAACCCAGCTTCCTTCCTGAACTCATGATGTTCCCTAGTTGGGTCATGAAACGTCTGCAAGAAAATCACCAAGCTCAGAGAGTACCAAGCATCCCGCAGTCGTCGTCATCCTCCTCCTCCACTTCCTCGTCCTCCTTTCTCCAAACCCAGCTTCCTTCCTGAACTCATGATGTTCCCTAGTTGGGTCATGAAATGTCTGCAAAAAAACCATCCAGCTGAGAGATCACCAAGGAT
>NC_142066.1:154924748-154932248 GCF_059756535.1 Pantherophis guttatus
CCCAGGTCATTGCAACCGTCATAAATACGAGTAAGTTGCCAGGTGTCTAATATTTTGATCAAATGAATGTGGGGATACTGCAATGGTCATAAGTGTGAAAAGCGGTCATAAGTTAGTTTTGCTATTGTCTCACTAACCCTTACCTCCCTTTCTTTCTTTCCTTCCTTCTTTCTTTCCTTCTTTCCTTTTCCCCCCTCCTTCCCCCTCCCTTCCTCCCTCCCTCCCTCCCTTCCTTCCTTCCTTCCTTCCTTCCTTCCATCCATTCTCCTCTTCCTTCATCTTCCCTCCTTCCGGTTCTCTTCCCCTCCCTCCCTCCCTCCCTTTCTCCCTTCCTCTCTCCCTTGCTTCCCTTCCTTCCTTCCTTCCTTCCTTCCCCTCCTTCTCCCTCTTCCTTCCTTCCTTCCTTCCCCTCCCCCACCCCCTTCCTTCCTTCCTTCCTTCCTTCCTTCCCCTCCTTCTCCCTCTTCCTTCCTTCCTTCCTTCCCCTCCTTCTCCCTCTTCCTTCCTTCCTTCCTTCCCTTCCTTCTCCCTCTTCCTTCCTTCCTTCCTTCCCTCCCCCTCCCCCACCCCCTTCCTTCCTTCCTTCCTTCCTTCCTTCCATCCATTCTCCTCTTCCTTCATCTTCCCTCCTTCCGGTTCTCTTCCCCTCCCTCCCTCCCTCCCTTTCTCCCTTCCTCTCTCCCTTGCTTCCCTTCCTTCCTTCCTTCCTTCCTTCCCCTCCTTCTCCCTCTTCCTTCCTTCCTTCCTTCCCCTCCCCCACCCCCTTCCTTCCTTCCTTCCTTCCTTCCCCTCCTTCTCCCTCTTCCTTCCTTCCTTCCTTCCCCTCCTTCTCCCTCTTCCTTCCTTCCTTCCTTCCCCTCCTTCTCCCTCTTCCTTCCTTCCTTCCTTCCCTTCCTTCTCCCTCTTCCTTCCTTCCTTCCTTCCTTCCCTCCCCCTCCCCCACCCCCTTCCTTCCTTCCTTCCTTCCTTCCTTCCATCCATTCTCCTCTTCCTTCATCTTCCCTCCTTCCGGTTCTCTTCCCCTCCCTCCCTCCCTCCCTTTCTCCCTTCCTCTCTCCCTTGCTTCCCTTCCTTCCTTCCTTCCTTCCTTCCTTCCTTCCTTCCTTCCTTCCTTCCTCCCTTACCCTCCTTCTCCCTCTTCCTTCCTTCCTTCCCCTCCTTCTCCCTCTTCCTTCCTTCCTTCCTTCCCTCCCCCTCCCCCACCCCCTTCCTTCCTTCCTTCCTTCCCTTCCTTCCTTCCTTCCTTCCTTCCTTCCATCCATTCTCCTCTTCCTTCATCTTCCCTCCTTCCGGTTCTCTTCCCCTCCCTCCCTCCCTCCCTTTCTCCCTTCCTCTCTCCCTTGCTTCCCTTCCTTCCTTCCTTCCTTCCTTCCCCTCCTTCTCCCTCTTCCTTCCTTCCTTCCTTCCCCTCCCCCACCCCCTTCCTTCCTTCCTTCCTTCCTTCCCCTCCTTCTCCCTCTTCCTTCCTTCCTTCCTTCCCCTCCTTCTCCCTCTTCCTTCCTTCCTTCCTTCCCCTCCTTCTCCCTCTTCCTTCCTTCCTTCCTTCCCTTCCTTCTCCCTCTTCCTTCCTTCCTTCCTTCCTTCCCTCCCCCTCCCCCACCCCCTTCCTTCCTTCCTTCCTTCCTTCCTTCCATCCATTCTCCTCTTCCTTCATCTTCCCTCCTTCCGGTTCTCTTCCCCTCCCTCCCTCCCTCCCTTTCTCCCTTCCTCTCTCCCTTGCTTCCCTTCCTTCCTTCCTTCCTTCCTTCCTTCCTTCCTTCCTTCCTTCCTTCCTCCCTTACCCTCCTTCTCCCTCTTCCTTCCTTCCTTCCCCTCCTTCTCCCTCTTCCTTCCTTCCTTCCTTCCCTCCCCCTCCCCCACCCCCTTCCTTCCTTCCTTCCTTCCCTTCCTTCCTTCCTTCCTTCCTTCCTTCCATCCATTCTCCTCTTCCTTCATCTTCCCTCCTTCCGGTTCTCTTCCCCTCCCTCCCTCCCTCCCTTTCTCCCTTCCTCTCTCCCTTGCTTCCCTTCCTTCCTTCCTTCCTTCCTTCCTTCCTTCCTTCCTTCCTTCCCCTTCTTCTCC
The DNA here is from genome assembly GCF_059756535.1 of Pantherophis guttatus. Taxonomy (NCBI): domain Eukaryota; kingdom Metazoa; phylum Chordata; class Lepidosauria; order Squamata; family Colubridae; genus Pantherophis; species Pantherophis guttatus. The sequence continues at coordinate 154,926,810 of NC_142066.1, forward strand.
CTCTTCCTTCATTCCTTCCCTCTCCCTCCCCCACCCCCTTCCTTCCTTCCTTCCCCTCCTTCTCCCTCTTCCTTCCTTCCTTCCTTCCCCTCCTTCTCCCTCTTCCTTCCTTCCTTCCTTCCCTCCCCCTCCCCCACCCCCTTCCTTCCTTCCTTCCCCTCCTTCTCCCTCTTCCTTCCTTCCTTCCTTCCCCTCCTTCTCCCTCTTCCTTCCTTCCTTCCCTCTCCCTCCCCCACCCCCTTCCTTCCTTCCTTCCCCTCCTTCTCCCTCTTCCTTCCTTCCTTCCTTCCCCTCCTTCTCCCTCTTCCTTCCTTCCTTCCTTCCCTCCCCCTCCCCCACCCCCTTCCTTCCTTCCCCTCCTTCTCCCTCTTCCTTCCTTCCTTCCCTCCCCCTCCCCCACCCCCTTCCTTCCTTCCTTCCCCTCCTTCTCCCTCTTCCTTCCTTCCTTCCTTCCCTCCCCCTCCCCCTCCCCCACCCCCTTCCTTCCTTCCTTCCTTCCTTCCTTCCTTCTCCTTCTCCCTCCTTCCAGTTCTCCTTCCCTTCCGTCCTTCCACTTGAATGGACCACAACTCCCATCATCCCTAGCCAGGGCCTTTCCCACATCCCTCACTGGAGTCCTTCACCAGACACTGTGGAAGGTCTGCTTAATTGCTGGATCCCCGTCCTGTTAGTTACCCACAATGCCCTGTGGGAAGCCTGGCTGCAAGGCATTGTGGGAGATTTTCTTTTCCAGCTGGCCCCGGAGTTGGAGGCATGGATCCCGAGGCTTCGTTGCTAAAGCTCGGCCAGTTTTGGTCTGAACATTTAGCTAAGCCTCTGCCTGGAACTCCGTCCAAGTAGGAAGCAAATCCAATTTAGCCATCATAGTTAATAACATTAGAAAAACGGTCTGAAGTCAGCTGGTCATACGAGTTTGGGTGTTCTGTTTTTCTCTCTTGCCTGGGATCTCCCCAGATCCCTAGCTCAATCTCACTAGAGTTTCTTTCCCTCTGTCCCTCCCTCCTTCCTTCCTTCCTTCCTTCCTTCCTTCCTTCCTTCCTTCCTTCCTTCCTTCCTTCCTTCCTCTTTCCCAGCTTTATTATTTTTATCTAATAAGCCTTCCTCTTCCTGTTTTCCCCACAATAACCAATCTTTCAGGTGGGTTAGACTGAGAGATACGGACTGGATCCAAGTCCTCCAACCAGTTTTCATGCTTAAGGTAAGATTGGAACTCACCGTCTCCTGATGATTGGCCCAAGGTTTTATGCCTAAGGTGGGACTAGAATTCACAGTTTCCTGGTTGCATCTATCCATCCATCCATCTCTCTGCCAATGCATCCATCTATCCATCCATCCATTCATTCATTTCATCCGCCCATCCAATTGTCTCTGCTGTCCAACCGTCCGTCCATCCATATATCCATCTGCCATTCAGTCATCCATCCACCCATCTGTCTTTCCCTCTCTCCTTCCATTCATCCATATCTCCATCTCCCCATCTATCACTCCATTCACCCCTCCATCTGCCCATCCATCCATCCATCCATTACATCTGCCCATCTGTCTCTCATGTGCCCACCCATCCATCTCCCCATCTGTCATCCATCCATCCATCCAATCACCCATCCACCCATCCATCCATCCACCCATCTATCCATCTGTCCTTCCTTCCATCCCTCCATCCCTCCATCCGTCCTTCCTTCCGTTCATCCGTTCATCCATCCATCCATCCAATCACCCACCCACCCACCCACCCACCCATCCATCCATCTGTCCTTCCTTCCATCCATCCATCTGTCCATCCGTCCTTCCATCCGTCCATCCATCCATCCATCCATCCATCCACCCATCCACCCATCCATCCATCTGTCCTTTCTTCCGTCCATCCATCCGTCCGTCCGTCCGTCCGTCCTTCCTTCCTTCCGTCCATCCATCCATCCATCCACCCATCCATCCATCCACCCATCCATCCATCTGTCCTTACTTCCATCCATCCGTCCGTCCTTCCATCCATCCATCTGTCTGTCCATCCTTCTGTCCGTCCATCTGTCTGTTCATCAGTCCATCCATCCATCCATCCATCCATTCACCCAACCATCCGATCACCCATCCATCCATACATCCATCTACCCATCCATCCATCTGTCCTTCCTTTCATCCATCCATCCATCTGATTACCCATCTATCCACCCATCCATCCATCTATCCTTCCTTCCATCCATCCATCTGTCCGTCCGTCCTTCTGTCCGTCCATCCATCCATCCATCCGATCACCCATCCATCCATCCATCCACCCATCCATCCATCGGCCCTTCCTTCCTTCCATCCGTCCGCCCGTCCGTCCATCCGTCCATCAGTCCTTCCATCCACCCATCCACCCATCCATCCTTCCTTCCTTCCATCCATCCATCCATCCATCCATCCATCCATCCATCTGTCCGTCCTTCTGTCCATCTGTCCATCAGTCCATCCATCCATCCATCCATCCATCCATCCATCCATCCATCCAAAACGAGAAGCTCGTAAAACAAACACACTCCCTCAGTCCCAAAATGAGATCAGATAATTACGATTTATAAAATCGTATAAAATCGAGAAGCACCCCTGGGGGGGAGAGGTGCAAAAATCCAGGAAGATCATCCTCTTCGGCCGAACAAAATACTGCCTGGAAATGGTCCTATGAGATGAAGGAGAATCACCTCCGTAGTTGTTTTTCTGCATGCAGAAAACTTTTTTATTTATTGTTTTTTTCTCGGATGAAACTTGTTTCCGTATAACCTTCAAAGTCTGGAGATAATGATTATATTTCCCCTGGCCTTAGGTTATTGCCCGGTTCTCCTCTCCTTATCCTCCGCTTTCTGGCACTCATCCTTTTTTACTTATTTTCTTAGCATTGATTTCAAGCTCGCTGGGGAGAAGCACTGAAGCCCGCAATTGAAGGCAGTTTAACCTTGGAAAGGGCAGATGTCCAGGAAAAAAAACATGTTTCCTGCCCTGATCGGTATTGCCTTTGGCCTAGGATTAATTCCCCTTTCACAGAAGTTAGCTTGATCCAGGGGTGAAATCCAGCAGGTTCTGGAGAACCGGTAGCGGAAATCTTAAGCAGTTTGAAGAACCAGCAAATACCACCTCTGGCTGCCCCCAGAGTGGGGTGGGAATGGAGATTTTGCAGTATCCTTCCACTGCCACGCCCACCAAGCCACGCCCACAGAACCGGTAGTAAAAAAAAAATTGGATTTCACCACTGGCCTGACCTCATCCCATCTCTTCATTCTCACCCCCGAGAGCATTTTTGGAGGTCATAATTTTGTGCAAATCTTACAAAAATTACAGAATAACAGAGTGGGAAGGGACCTTGGAGGTCTTCTAGTCCAACCCCCTGCTAAGGCAGGAAACTCTACACCACTTCAGACAAATGGTTATCCAACTTCTTCTTAAAAACTTCCAGTGTTGGAGCATCCACAACTTCTGCAGGCAACTTCTGTTCCACTGATTAATTGTTCTCACTGTCAGGAAATTTCTCCTTAGTTCTAAGTTGCTTCTCTCCTTGATGAGTTTCCATCCATTATTCCTTCTTCTGGCCTTCAGGTGCTTTGGAGAACAGCTTGACTCCCTCTTCTATGGGGCAGCCCCTGAGATATTGGGACACTGCTATTATGTCTCCCCTAGTCCTTCTTTTCATACCCAGACATACCCAGTTCCTGCAACCATTCTTCATATGTTTTAGCCTCCAGTCCCCTAATCCTCTTTGTTGCTCTTCTCTGCACTCTTTCCAGAGTCTCCACATCTTTTTTACATCGTGGCGACCAAAACTGAATGCAATATTCCAAGTGTGGCCTTCCCAAGGCCTTATAAAGTGGCATTAACACTTAATGTGAACTTGATTCTATCCCTCTGTTTATGCAGCCCAGAACTGTGTTGGCTTTTTTGGCAGCTGCTGCACACGGCTGGCTCATGTGATCTCTTTCGTAGTTATGGCCATTGAGTCAGTTACCATCTATTCTATACAGGTAATTCTCAATTTACAACACTTTGTTTACTGATGGTTTGAAATTACAACTGAACCCCCAAAAGCGTCTGATGATCTTTTTCACACTTACGACCATTGCAACATCCCTTTGGTCATGTGATCAAAATTTGGATATTTGCCAACTGGTTCGTATTTATGACGGTCGCAGAATTCCAGGGGTCACGTGATGATCCCCTTTTGTAATCATCCGACAAGCAAAGTCAACGGAGAAGCCAGATTCATTTAACAACCAAAATGTGACTAACTTAAAAACTGGAGTGATTCACTTAACAGCTGTTGTGACTTCGAAAAGTCACTAAATGAACTGTCGTAAGTGGAGGACTTATGTGTATTATCTTTTTTTTTTTTTAATTTGATTTATATGCCGCCCTTCTCCGAAGACTCAGGGCGGCTTACAATGTGCTTACAATGTGCTCAGCAATCTTTGCTTTCTTTTATGCCATCGTTTATTGTTACTATTATTTTGCTTTTCTTTCTTTTCCGCAGCAATGATTTGAGAGGAAACGCGCCATCTCTATTTCTTCTTTCCAGTGGAAAAGTCACCACTCAGCAATATTTTTCCAAATGCCGGCTGGTATTGCATGCCAACAACCCCCCAAAAAATGAACAATTCAGAATTCTCTTTCATCCCCAGGACTGACTGCCAACCCAGCCTTAAACAATACCACAATGGAGTCCAACACTTCTGTTGCTAAGTGAAACATTTGTTAAGTGAGTTTTGTTCCACTTTACCTTTCTTGCAACCGTTGTTAAGTGAATCACTGCACTTGATAAGTTAGTAACACGGTTGTTAAGTGAAGCTGGTTTCCCCATTGACGTTGTTCATCAGAAGGTCGCAAAAGGGAGTCGTGTGACTCAGGGACACGGCGACCAGTCACAAATGTGATCCAGTTGTGCAAGTTTCTGAATTTTGGTCACATGACCAGAAGCTTGCGCACATTGGGTTGTAATTGTGAAAACTGAACATAAGTCAGTTTTTTTCAGTGGCTGTTGTGGCTCCGTTACCTGAGCCTGTATCATTGGCAGGAGAGGACTCCGAGAGTGAAGGAGAGGAGTTGGCAAGGCCTCCCTCTCCAGGACCCTCCTCTCTGGCAATGCCTTCGGTGTCCGCCAAAGGGCAAGAGATAGGGACGGGGTCAAGCACGTCCACGCAGCCATAGGTGGACAGTGACGAGGGTAATGAGTCTTGGCTGGATCCTCGACAGTGTCGCAGAGATAAGCGCGATGAACTTGTGATGAACAAAGCTGAAAGCTTCCACGCCATTCTGCATTGCTGGACTTTTGCTATAGACTTTGCTGGATTACCTCTGGACTTGATTGACTCTGTAATTATTGAACATTTTACTTTGATGTACCAGAAGCGGAGAGAAGTTATCTCTTCCCTTTGTGAGTAATAAACTCTTGGCAGGCAACCACTAGGTTGCTGCCAA
>NC_142066.1:155277248-155309748 GCF_059756535.1 Pantherophis guttatus
AAGAAGAAGAAGAAATGGTTTGTGAAGGAGTTAAGTTGTCCTTCTCAAACTATTCTAGAAAATCCTGAGCAACCACATCTCCCAACCTTGACTGACCAACCTTGATCATTTTTCAATGGTGATTAGCTTCTGGGCTCGTGTCCTGTGGCTTCATCCAGAGGTCCATCACCATTGGATGGATACTACTACCCATGAAAGCCTTCATTGATAGCAGATCGTTTTGGTTTCCTATGTATCTGTTGATACATCTGAAGGATACCAAGGCTAGTGACAAGATTGTTGATTTCTATCTCTTTCATTTTCACACCACGAAACTCACAAGGCTGAAAATTGAGAAGATAACCAACAGAGGTGGACATTTTTGGACAACATACCATCTCTTGCCAACCTTTTTCCACATAAGAGCTGAGGAACACCTAACTTTGATGTTCAACCAACCTTCACTCAACAATTCTCCACTGTGGCTTCCATCTTGTAAATATTTCAGATATCTGAAATCTGAACATATTTTTTTTTCATGGCATTCCACATTTTCCAATAAGAAAAATCCATCGAACGTGCGAAGAATTCTTGTTTCTTTTGACCTTCAAACCTTTTCTTATTTATTGAGCCGTTAACTGTAAATATGAGCTTTTCCCTGAATTCATCTCAGGTTTTGCTTTTTAAAAAAAAATAAAAATTCAGAATAGTGAGATGGAGGTGAGTAGGACAAGGTGGTTTTTGTGTGTGTGTATGTGTGTGTGTGATTTGCCAAAAAAAATAAAGTTACTGCACCTCGTTACATTGGAGGGAACAATGACTGCATGGTTTCTACAACTCAGTTCTCATTAGTATAAAGTATTTATGTAAAATTATGCTGAGCATAAGAAATGCTGCCGGATCTGAAATGTATTGATTGGTTGACTTGGTCATTAATTTTTCACAATTTTCTAGTTTGGCTGAGGGTTACCGTGTGAGAGCTATCCAATTCTAGATAACATTGGAAGGAGATAAGCGTATTATAACATCCCTTATTTAATTACTGCGTCTCTCACACAAATGAAAGTATAACAGAATAAGAGTTGGCAGCAGTGGTGAAATCTGCGTGCCATGCGCCAAATCTGCGCAACCCAGTCCACATGCCCAGTGCAAGAACTCCTCACTTCTTACCTTGGGAAGGTAAGAAGAACAGTGCTGGGGGGGGGGCATGATCAGCTGTGGCGCATGTGGGAACCTTTTTAAAAACTTTTTAAAGCATTTTTTACTCCCGGTTCGGGCGATTAGTTAGTAAAAAAAAATGCTTTTAAAAAGTAAAAAAAAAAGACTCCGGTGATCGTGCGGCACAGCTGTGATCGTTGGAGTCTCTCTTTTTTTTACTTTTTAAAAGCATTTTTTACTACCTATTCGCCCGGAACAATAGTAAAAAAAAAAAATGCCTAAAATGTAAAAAAAAAAAAAAAAAAAAGTTCTGACGATCAGCTGAGCGATGCGCGATTGTCGGAACTTTTTTTTTTTTTTTTTTTTTACTTTTTAAAGCATTTTTAACTACCGGTTTAGAAAAAAATTCTTTAAAAGTTTTTTTTAAAAAGTTCCGACGATCACACGTCGCTCAGCTGATCGTCGGAACTTTTTTTTTTTTTACATTTTTTACTACCAGTTCGGGATAACCGGCCTGAACTGGTAGCATTTCACCCCCTGGAAGGGACCTTGGGGGTCTTCTGGTCAAGCAAGAAGCCCTAGAGTACCATTTCAAACAAATAGTTGTCCAGTTTCTTATTTAAAACATCCAGTGTTGGTGCATCCACAACAGAGGTGGTATTCAGTTGGTTCGTACCAATTCGCACGAACCGGTAGCGGAAATCGCAGGTGGGCCCACCCACTCATCTCGGCTCTATGCTGTCCTAATTAGGAACTAGGAAATTTCTCCTTGGTTCCAGGTTGCTTCTCTCCTTGGTTAGTTTCCATCCGTTGCTTCTTGTCCTGCCCTCAGGTGCTTTGGAGAATAGCTTGACTGCCTCTTCTTTGGGGCAGTCCCTTGAATATTACTCACTATCCATTCATTATATAAATTCATTACTGACTATAACTTTATAATTATATTGCACAACAGCTTTGTAGAAGTTGTAGACATTGGTAGAAGCAAAATTTAGATGGCTGGAGCCAGTCCAGCTTCCCAACTATTCTTTGAGCAACTTTTGAGGCAGTTCGGTCTAGCGGTTAAGGCTCTGGGTTACAATTTATTTATTTATTTATTTATTTATTTATTTATTTATTTATTTATTTATTTATTTATTTATTTTTAAATTTGTATATCGCCCTTCTCCCTGAGGACTCAGGGCGGTGAACAGCCAAATAAAAATATAAACTACAAACATTAAAATACAATTAAAAAGATATATATAAATTTGGCCCCATGATTAATAACAAAATACAAAATAGGAGATTAGTGAGTTCTAGTCTTGCTTTAGGCATGAATGTGGGCTGGGTGACTTTTGGCCAATAACCAGGAGACAGTGAGTTCTAGTCTCACCTTAATTCTAAACTACACCTGACTGGGTGACTTTGGGCCAATCGCTAGGAGATTGTGAATTCTAGTCCGGTTTCAGACATGAAAACCAGCTGGGTGACTTTGGGCCAATCAACTAGGAGATGGTGACTTCTAGTACCGCCTTAAGCATGAAAACTGGCTGTGTGTCTTCACCAATCACCAGAAGATGGTGAGTTCTAGTCCTGCCTTAGGAATGAAAGCTAGCTGGCTGACTTTGGGCCAGTCCCTCTTGTTTCCCAGCCCAGCCAACCTCACAGGATTGTTGTTGTGGGGAAAACAGGAGAAAGAAAGAGTATTAAGTATGTTCAATGCCTTGAGTTATTTCTCAAAATGACGACATTAAAAAAAAACGACGACATTAAAAAAAAATCAACTTCAGCAAATCCATCTGCCTTCGAAGAGGAAGCCAGAATGAAAAACAGTACAGACAGTCCTCAACTTACAACTATTCCAGTGGTAGGTTCCAAAATTTTTTACTACCGGTTCTGTGGGCGTGGCTTGGTGGGCATGGCAGGGGAAGGATACTGCAAAATCCCCCTTTCCTCCCAATCAGCTGGGATTTGGGAGGCAGAGAATAGATGGGGGCGGGGCCAGTCAGAATTTTTACTACCGATTCTCCGAACTACTCAAAATTTCCGCTACCGGTTCTCCAGAACTGGTCAGAACCTCCTGAAACCCACTTCTGAATCATTCATTTAGTGACAATTTGGTGTTCCAACGACATTGAAAAAAGTGACTTCTGACCGTTTGTCACACTTAACGACCGTTGCAGCTTCCCCATGGTCACGTGATCAAAATTCAGCCGCTTGGCAACTGACTCACATTTATGACGGTTGCAGTGTCCCAGGGTCATGTGATCCCCTTTTTATGAAAGTCCATTCACTTAACGAGTAAACAACTGCAATTGTTCACTTTACAACTGAGGGAAGCAAGGTCCACGACATGGGCCTAACCTCCCTTAACCACTGTCTCCCTTAGCAATGGAGATGTTGGGGCCAGTTGTGGTCGTAACTCGAGGACTACCTACATAGAAAGAAGCCACCTGTTCATTATAGCCTGCATTTTATTAGCCGAGATGGAATTCTTTTAAATTTCCTCAGAGGATAGTTTTAATCAGACACCAGATAATGATCACTAAATTATCCCTGGTGTGATTTTTTCCTTGGTGGTGATTCATACAAACATTGGTTTTCTTGCTGGGATGCTAGATAATAATTCCCTGGAATTAGAATGTAGAATAACAGAGTGGGAAGGGACCTTGGAGGTCTTCTAGTCCAACCCCCTGCTTAGGCAGGAAACCCTACCCCACTTTAGACAAATGGTTATCCAGCCTCTTCTTAAAAACTTCCAGTGTTGGAGCATTCACAACTTCTGGAGGCCAGTTGTTCCACTGATTAATTGTTCTAATTGTCAGGAAATTCCTCTTTAGTTCTAGGTTGCTTCTCTCCTTGATTAGTTTCCACCCATTGCTTCTTGTCTCACCCTCAGGTGCTTTGAAGAATAGCTTGACCCTCCTCTTTTTCGTGGCAGCCCCTCGAATATTGGAAAATTGCTAACATGTCACCCCTGGTCTTTCTTAGTTCCTATTTGGCTTGCATTCTTCCAAATTTTCTGTCTCCTACCATGAGTATGAATATATAAGTGATTTCCAGCAGTTTTCACCTAAGTAATCTTCCCTGCAGTTTTTCATTTCTCTCGGCTGAGTTGGAAGAAAGAGAGAAAAGCCGAAAATCCAGCCACCCTGACAAGATGCAATTTGCTATTTTACTCTCTTCCTCAACAGATCCTGCAAAGGCAGTCCTCGGTTTACGACCCTGCACAGGCAGTCCTCGGCTTATGACCGTAACTGGGATAAGAGTTTCCATAGCTAAGCCAAGAAAGGCGGTCATTAACTGAGCCATCGCTGATTTTTCTGGCCATTTTTGACCTGGTGGTTCAGTGAATCAGTGCTGTTGTTAAATGAATCACGTGGTCATTAAGTGACTCCAGTTCTCCATCCCCCTATTGACTTGGCTTGTCAGAAGCCAGTTGGGAAGGTCAGTAATAGAGATTGTGTGATTCTGAGGTGCTTCAATCATGGTAAAAACGTGCTAGATTCCAAGCACCTGGCTTTTGATGAGTGAATTGAAATCCACCATTGGAATATAGGAGAGGATAGGGATGGAATGTAGAGTAGAGTAGAATAGGATAGAATAGAAAATAGAATAGAATAGAAAATAGAATAGAATAGAATAGAAAATAGAGTAGAATAGAAAATAGAATAGAATAGAAAATAGAATAGAATAGAATAGAAAATAGAGTAGAATAGAAAATAGAATAGAATAGAAAATAGAATAGAATAGAATAGAATAGAAAATAGAATAGAAAATAGAGTAGAATAGGATAGAATAGAAAATAGAATAGAATAGAAAATAGAATAGAATAGAATAGAAAATAGAGTAGAATAGAAAATAGAATAGAATAGAAAATAGAATAGAATAGAATAGAATAGAAAATAGAATAGAAAATAGAGTAGAATAGAATAGAATAGAAAATAGAATAGAATAGAATAGAAAATAGAATAGAATAGAAAATAGAATAGAATAGAAAATAGAATAGAATAGAATAGAATAGAAAATAGAATAGAATAGAATAGAAAATAGAGTAGAATAGAATAGAATAGAAAATAGAATAGAATAGAAAATAGAATAGAATAGAATAGAATAGAAAATAGAATAGAATAGAATAGAAAATAGAGTAGAATAGAATAGAATAGAAAATAGAATAGAATAGAATAGAAAATAGAGTAGAATAGAAAATAGAATAGAATAGAAAATAGAATAGAATAGAATAGAATAGAAAATAGAATAGAATAGAAAATAGAGTAGAATAGAATAGAATAGAAAATAGAATAGAATAGAAAATAGAATAGAATAGAATAGAATAGAAAATAGAATAGAATAGAATAGAAAATAGAGTAGAATAGAATAGAATAGAAAATAGAATAGAATAGAATAGAAAATAGAATAGAATAGAAAATAGAATAGAATAGAAAATAGAATAGAATAGAATAGAATAGAAAATAGAATAGAATAGAATAGAAAATAGAGTAGAATAGAATAGAATAGAAAATAGAATAGAATAGAAAATAGAATAGAATAGAATAGAAAATAGAATAGAATAGAATAGAAAATAGAGTAGAATAGAATAGAATAGAAAATAGAATAGAATAGAAAATAGAGTAGAATAGAATAGAATAGAAAATAGAATAGAATAGAAAATAGAGTAGAATAGAATAGAATAGAAAATAGAATAGAATAGAAAATAGAATAGAATAGAATAGAATAGAAAATAGAATAGAATAGAATAGAAAATAGAGTAGAATAGAATAGAATAGAAAATAGAATAGAATAGAAAATAGAGTAGAATAGAATAGAATAGAAAATAGAATAGAATAGAAAATAGAGTAGAATAGAATAGAATAGAAAATAGAATAGAATAGAAAATAGAATAGAATAGAAAATAGAATAGAATAGAATAGAATAGAAAATAGAATAGAATAGAATAGAAAATAGAGTAGAATAGAATAGAATAGAAAATAGAATAGAATAGAAAATAGAATAGAATAGAAAATAGAATAGAATAGAATAGAAAATAGAATAGAATAGAATAGAACAGAATAGAATAGAAAATAGAAAATAGAAAAAAGACAGCATAGCATAGCCTAGCATGCAGAATAGAATGGGATGAGATGGGAAAGAATCACCCACATTTTTCATTCTCCCTTTTTTCTACCGTCCCCAAACAGCTGCCTGGAAGGATGTTATTGGTCTTAATTCCCTCTTGATTAAGTGATTCACTCTGGGTTTTCTGTGCTTGGACATTGATGGATTCTTGCATTTTTCTTCCGCTCCCGATGGCAAGCTGGTCAAATATGTTTTTTTTTTTCCCTTCCCCAAAAGCTGCAGAGTTTCTTCTGAACCCCTGACCCTGCCTTCATTTATCCTTCGATTCAGGGAAAATAACAAGTCACTGGTGATAAATGAACCCATTCGCTTTGTTTGGCTTTGTTTATTCGTTCGCCCTTAACATTTCTTGCAAACTCGGTCAGCAAATGCCAGATTGAGTGAGCTCTCTCCGTGGGGGAATTTTGGAGAGGTGATGACAGATGGATTTTTAAAAAAAAAAAAAAAAAATCCCTCCTAGGAATGAATCAACTTGGGTGGGGTTTGAAAGCTGCCTCGGTTCCCACTGTGATCCACTAACATTTGGGGGGGGGGAAATAATAACACATGGAAGAATTTTGGAGGCATCTCGAAACGCCAAACAACTTGGAAGTCTTACATATATGAGCAGTCTGTTTGCAAAACCTAGAGAGCTTAAAATGTCAAGTGGAAAAGAGCCGAAGTCGAGCGAGCGTGAAAAAGGATAAAAACACCATACTTTTCTACATGTCAGATCCCAAGAGGATGAGGCTTCACACTGTTTAGGCGGCCAAGTACCCAAAGGAGAGCACTGTTTCCTCTCTCAAACAGCTTTCCTCCTCTCTTCCTCTCTCAGGAGGACCCGGGTTTTAGCTGCTCAAAGTCACAGAGGATTTGAGAGGAATCATCCTTAGGGAGAGATTTTGCCCCAGAAGAGATTATGTGTATTAGATAAGAAGATAGATAGAAGATAGGAGGGAGAGATGATAAAGAGACAGAGAGACAGAGATAGGGAGAGAGAGAGATAGAATGAGAGAGAAAGAGAGGGAGGGAGGGAGGAATTGGGATCGTAGAAACACCCAGGAGCATAGAAGAGTTCAGAGGCAGATGCATAAATAAATGTCTTAAACGTATTTATTCATATGATAAATCATATTAACTATGTACAACAGAGATCAAGTCTCATGAGGAACAAACATGAAAAGAGAGAGAGAGAGAGAGAGAGAGAGAGAGAGAGGTGGAAAAGGTTGGAGGGGGTTTTATACTCAGGGTAAGCCCCTCCTTTCCACATAGGGGTGGAGACACTCTCTGCCTCCACTGGTGTCTATATGACACATGTGCCAATGGCTTGCAAATACTTGACAGAGAGAGAGAGAGAGAAATGATAGATAGATATAGAGAGAAATGTTAAATGACTAATAGATGGTAGATGGTAGATGTAGGTGAGAGGTGATAGATAGATAGATGATAGATAGATAGATAGATAGATAGATAGATAGATAGATAGATAGATAGATAGATAGATAGATAGATAGATATGGATGGGTGGGTGGATGGGTGAGTGGAGGATGGATGGATGGAGAGATGATGGAGAGATACAGATAGAAAAGATAGATATAGATGGATAAATAATAAATGATAGATGATCAATGGATGGATGGAGAGATGGATGGAGAGATGATGGAGAGATACAGATAGAAAAGATAGATATAGATGGATAAATAATAAATGATAGATGATCAATGGATGGATGGAGAGATGGATGGAGAGATGATGGAGAGATACAGATAGAAAAGATAGATTATAGATGGATAAATAATAAATGAGATGATCAATAGAGAGATAGATGATAGATAGATAGATGATAGATAGATAGATAGATAGATAGATAGATAGATAGATAGTTAGATAATGATGATGATGATGATGATGATGATGATGATGATGATGATGATGGATGGATGGATGGGTAGGTGGGTGGGTGGATGATGGAGGGATGGAGAGATGATGGAGAGATGATGGAGAGATACAGATAGAAAAGATTATAGATTATAGATGGATAAATAATAAATGAGATGATCGATAGATAGATAGATAGATAGATGGATGGATGGATGGATGGATGGACGGATGGATGGATGGAAGAGAGAGAGACAGAGAGATGGATGTTTATAACCCGGGTCCAAGATTATGGGATACTTGGTGCTCTCTGAATTTGGCTGTTTGCTTATACATATTTCATTACCTGTTTAGCAGTAGTGGGTTTCAATTTAGTTTGGTATTAGTTCGTTCGCGTGCGCGCAACATTTCTGTGCATGTGCAGAAGTGTCTGAGTGGGTGGGCGGAGCCTCCCGCCACCGCCGCTACCAGTTCACGCAATCTGGGGCAAACCAGTAGCAACCCACCACTGCTGTCTAGATAACATCATTATTCATGATCAGCCATCAATACACCCAGAGAGATAAACCACATTTACCCGCCATTCAAAAGACACAATATAAAAAGCTAAGAAGGAAACAGAAAGACCAGAACGCATCGTCTCCAGCAGCCAAAGCCCAGATAAGCAGGGATTAACACCAGACAAAAAAAAATCCAGCAGAAAACAATACCTTAATCAAGGAACGACCAAGGAGAAAGCCACACCCCAACCAGCATGTGCAGGGGAAACTATTTGTACATAAACAGAGAGCAAACCCCACCCTCCTGCATGTTGATGGTACCCTGCTAAACCTTGAATTATGTTCACAATAACTCAAGTTTAATTAAAACATGACGGTTTGGCTCCTTAAAATTTTTTAAAAGCCCTTTCAAATCAAATAGATTTTTCACGATCTTCCCCTTCTGTTAGAAATGTGAGAAGTTTTATATCCAAATATATCTATTATTCTTTGTACTGTTTCCATCTTCCCTTAAAATATTAACAGAGTCCACAACGGTCTGAGAATCGGTGTCTCCAAGTTAATCAAATTAGCAAACCCCGAAATAAATTTCTAATCCACATATCAAAGGATAAGGTCTGCAAACACAAGAGTTCATTAAATTATGTCTCCCAGAGGAAATGCATGTTCCCAAAAATAAACATACTTACACACACACACTCTCACACACAACCTCATGTGGCACCCTAGAATCAGCATGTGATACCCCGTAGTAAAAATCTGCTACTGTACCCCGTTTCTCTGCAGCCTCCCCCCCCAAATGCAAACTGTTCACTTTTAGGAATAAATATTTATTCTTTCCTCACACAGTCTGGATCTCATTTTTATTTGTTCTTTTGCAACCCGGGCTCCAGTTGGAATCACAAATTATTTTTCTGACAGAAAGCTTATCACTTCTTGACAATAATGTGCTTTAATCCAAACAATGAGTTATGATGACACTTAACCAAAAACTTAGTTTTAAAACAATATGTGACAGATCTGATTATTGCCAGTAGCCCTCAATTTGCAACGATTCATTTAGTGACCGTTTGAAGCAGGGGTGGGTTCTACTTACTTTTACTACCGGTTCGCAACAGGGCCACGCACTCTTCTGCACATGCGCAGAAGCGTTCTGATGACTTCGGGGTTGGTGGGCGGAGCCTCCCGCCAGAAGCGTTCTGATGATGTCAGGGTTGGTGGGCGGAGCCTCCCGCCAGTTTTACTACTGGTTCTATAGAACTGGTGCGAACTGGGGGCAACCCACCACTGGTTTGAAGTCACAATGGCATTGAAAAAATCCGTTATGACCGTTTTTCACACTTATGACCATTGCAGCATCCCCATGGTCACATTATCAGAATTCAGATGCTTCACAACTGACTCATATTTGTGACGGTCACAGTGTCCAGGGGTCACGTGATCCCCTTTTGTGACCTTCTGACAAGCAAAGCCAATAGGGAAGCCAGATTCTTTTAATGACCATGTGATTCACTTAACAACTGTAGTGATTCATTTAACAATTGTGGCAAGAAAAGTCATAAAATGAGGACTAACCAGTTAACCATTGCCTTGCTCAACAATTGCAATTTTGGGCTCATTTGTGTTCGTAAGTCAAGAACTACCTGTATTACTTTGTATTCGTTTTGTTGTTCTTGTTGTAAAGTTTTAACAAATATTACATCCAAAAAAAGGTTTGCAGATTTTTTTAAACCCAACTTTTAAACCCAATTAAAAAAAAAATCTACCTTTCAAAGGTGTAAAAATACAGAACTAGTAAAATATTATTCTGCTGACGTGAAAATGTTTTCAGAGCTGAGATGTTTTCAAGCACGCAATATGTTCCAAATGCTTTTCTAGAGATGTGTGAATGTAGGGTTTGAAATTAAATATTAGGGTCGTAAGCGCACAGTTTTCCTGGTTATTCTCTATTTTAAAACCTTGGGCAAATTCTAACATCAAAAAGAATGCTATTTTCAGCTGGATATGAGAGAGAAAAAGAGGGAATTTTTAAAATTATTTTTAAAATAAGAAAAAGGGAATAATAAAATATATTACATAAACTAAAATTAAACTAAATTACATTACATTGAATTAAGTTAAATTACATTAGTAAACCGGATGACATTGAGGAAAAAAAGTGAAACTTTAAATTCCGGCCTCTCTGAAATCAGAAACTGCAAATATTGTCCTGGGAGACACAATTAATTTCATGAACATGAAAAAGCACTCAGAAAGGCTGATAAACCTCATTTTGGAGCATAGCCCTAGTGATTCATTAAAGGAAACAATCTGGCATTTAATAGGTGACACATATTTTACAGGAACCTGAAGGAAAAAAAGAGGAATTTTGAGACGAGTCTGGAAATTTAACCATCACATGCACCCTTGGCTACAATTATTCTTTTAAAAAATAGAGTATTTGTAGCTCAGGGTTGAACGGTGAGATCCTTGGTGCTCTCTTGTTTTCTTCCAGTCGTTTCATGACCCAACTAGATAATATCATCAGTGCTAGGAGGGACAGGGGTGTGTGGAGAGGAGGAGGAGGTGGGGGGCAGCTGTGGCGTCCTTGGTGCTCGAAAACCTTGGTGGTTTTCTTGCAGTCTTTTCAAGACCAAACTAGGTAACATCATCAGTGCTAGAAGGGAAAGGGGTGTGTGGAGAGGAGGAGGAGGAGGAGGAGGAGGAGGAGGAGGAGGAGGAGGAGGAGGAGGAGGAGAAAAGGAGTGTGGGGTCCTTGGTGCTCTCTGAGCTTGATGAATTTCTGCAGACATTTCATGACCCAACTAGGTAACATCATCACGGCTAGAGGGGAGTGGGGGCTTGGAGAAGAGGACAATGGGGAAGTCAGATTCACTTCACCACCGTGTTAACTAACTAAACAACTGCAGTCATTCTCTTAACATCTGTGACAAGGCATGTCGTAAAATGGGGCTAAACTCACTTAACAACTGTCTTTTTCAGCCACGAAATTTTGGGCTCAGTTGTGGTCATAAGGTGAAGACTATCTATAGTTAGGCGGGTTTTTTTCCCCTCCTCCATTCTTCTCTATGCAGCTGTGTGACTTTAGCTAAGACAAAGGGGGGGAAAAAAGAAAGGGGGAAAAAGTTATTTTTAAATGAGGAGGAAGGAGGGAAGAATGTCTCTTGAAGCTAAACACCTTTTCAACAATAACTGGAAACCCACAGCACCTGAAAGAGAAAATATTTTTTTTATATAAACCTCTCTCTCTTTTGACAAAGGCCAGTTTCAAAAGTGGCCCAAACTGAGTTATAAAACTAGAACAACCATAAAACAGACCTCCTTTCATTTATTTATTATTATTAATTTTATTTCTATACCGCCCTTCTCCCGAAGGACTCAGGGCAATGTACAGCCTGATTAAAAGCACAAAGACAGACAAAATTTAAAAATAATTAAAATTATTAAATAATTGGCTCAATTATAAAACCCCAAAAATTTAAAACCCAATTTAAAATTGTTATGTTGATAGACCAGCCTGGCGGAAGAACAGGGTCTTGAGTGCACAGCGAAATACCCGGAGGTCGGAGATCTTACGTATTTCTGGGGGCAGCTCATTCCACAGGGCAGGGGCTCCCACAGAGAAGGCCCTCCCCCTGGGTGTCGCCAGCCGACATAACTTGGCCGATGGCAGCCTGAGGAGACCCTCTCTGTGGGAGCGGAGTGGCCGGTGAGAGGCTACTGGTGGCAGAAGACGGTCTCGAAGGTACCCAGGTCCAATGCCATGGAGCGCTTTAAAGGTAGTAACCAACACCTTGAATCGCACCCGGAAGACCACTGGGAGCTGGTGCAGCTCGCGCAGGAGGGGTGTCACGCGGGCACAACGAGTTGCGCCCATAACCACCCACGCGGCTGAATTCTGGACCAGTTGGAGCCTCCGAGTGCTTTTCAAGGGGAGCCCCATGTAGAGAGCATTACAGTAGTCCAGTCGGGAAGTAACAAGGGCGTGAGTGACCGTGCGCAAGGCGTCCCGATCCAGAAAGGGACACAACTGGCGAATCAGGCGAACCTGATAAAAAGCCCCCCTGGCCACGGCCGTCATATGCTCTTCTAAAGACAGCCGTGCGTCCAGGAGGACACCCAGATTGCGAGCCCTCTCCGTGGGGGGCAAAGATTCGCCCCCAATAGTCAGCGATGGCACCTGCTGACTATATCGGGGCGCCGGAAGCCACAGCCACTCGGTCTTGGAGGGGTTGAGTCTGAGCCTGTTCCTCCCCATCCAGACCCGCACGGCCTCCAGGCAGCGGGACATCACTTCAAGGGCATCATTGGGGTGGTCTGGGGGGGAGATGTACAGCTGAGTGTCGTCAGCGTACAGATGACACTTCACCCCAAAACCACGGATGATCTCACCCAGCGGCTTCACATAAATGTTGAACAGGAGGGGCGAGAGGACCGACCCATTCACAGAGGTAAGTCCTCAACTTACCATTAATAACTCTGAAACAGGGCAATTTCAACCATCAACCCTCCCGGGCTTCCCCTTGTAAAATGAACATTTTGAAATATTTGTCCTAGCACTTAATTTTCTTTGGTGATCTCCCACAAGAGTGTTAATTGAAGGAATGGCCATCAAGAGCAAACGCTGGAGCAGGAAACGGATGGTTTAACCTGAATCAAACAGAAGGTTAATTTCCACCCAGAGGCTCTGAACACAACCACTGATGGGGAGGCTGTGGCAGGTTTAGCGTCTTGGTGCAAAATAAATAAATAAATAAATAAAATAATAATGGTTGCATTTTCTTCACTGTTATTGTTTAACTACAAACTGATCTACAAACTGGTTCTAAAGCATAGGACTTGTCCTCCTCTTCTTCCTCTTCCTCCTCCTCCTTTTCTTCCTCTTTCTCTCCCTCTTCTTCTTCTCTTCCTCCTTTTTCTCCTCCTCTTCCTCCTCCTCCTCTTCTTCTTCCTCTTCTTTTTTTCCTCCTCTTCTTCCTCCTCTTCCTGCCTGATGATCTTACCTAGTTAGGTCATGAAACATCTGCAAGAAAACCAACAAAATCAGAGGACCAGGGATCCACCAGTCCTCCTCCTCCTCCTCCTTTTTTCTTCCTCTTCTTCTTCTTCTCCTCCTCCTCCTCCTCTTCTCCTCCTCCTCCTCCTTCTCCTCCTCCTCTTCTTCTTCTTCCTCTTCCTCTTCCTCTTCCCCTCCTCCTCTTCTTCTTCTCCTTCTCCTTCTCTTCCTCCTCCTCCTCCTCCTCCTCCTCCTCCTCCTCCTCCTCTTCCTCTTCTTCTTCTTCTTCTTCTTCTTCTTCTTCTTCTTCTTCTTCTTCTTCTTCTTCTTCTTCTTCTTCTTCTCCTTCTCCTTCTCCTCCTCCTCCTCCTCCTCCTCCTCCTCCTCCTCCTCCTCCTCTCCCTCTGTAGATGCAGCCTAGGACTGAATTGGCTTTTTTGGGCAGCTGCAGCACGTTGATTATAAAGGACAAAATATATTCCTAAATTGACCTTCCCAAATTAAACATTTGGGACGTTATATCTCTGGCTGGGCTGCAGACCGCTCTCCCTTAACAGCACTAGAAGCAAAATAATTGCATCCGTGGAAAATCCCAGCGACAACCTCTCCCTCCCATCACCCGGCTGATCTAATGCTCTTCTCATCCCACTTTTCAAGTACAGTACTTAGTATCAGAACTTCTAAAAACCTCAAGGATGAAAGCTGCTCCATCATCACCAGTGCATATGGTTATGATTTATTTAAGAACCTGTAAGAACTCAAGTGGAACTATTACTATTTTTAAATTGTGCTTCTTGGCGGAGCATAGTCCCACAGCTTGAAACTTCGCACCTACCACTAAACTCTTTCAAGGATGTGTGAACGAGGATCAGAGATTCAGAAGAGGCAAAAAGCCTTCGGAATAGAGGTCTTTGGAGATTCCTCCATTGGTCATGATTTTCCCCGAGGGTGGTGTGTTTTTCCTCGAAGACGTTTCCCTTCCCATCCAAGAAGCTTCTTCAGTTCTGACCGAATGGTAGTGGAGGATGGAAGGATTTATATTCCTTGCGCTCTCTCTGAGAGTCCTTGAGGCCACTTGGAAAAGGGGTCAGAGAGGGCATCTGTGGTAAAATTGAACAGCCCCTCTCTCAATAGAGGGTGAAGGGATAGGACATCATCTATCTCCTGTCTACGACACAAGTCCTTTCAGAAGTTCCAAGAAGGCTCCTCACCCATTGGCACTATTCAGGACACAGACAAAACTCCAAGTGGCCTCAACGATCCTCAGAGAGAGCGCTAACGTCCAGATGACTGCAAGGAGTATAAATCCTTCCATCCTCCACCATTTATTCAGAAATGAAGAAGCTTCTTGAATGAGCGTTGTCAGAATGTGAAACTTTTCATAACAGAATAGAATAGAAATAGAATAACAGAGTGGGAAGGGACCTTGGAGGTCTTCTAGTCCAACCCCCTGCTTAGGCAGGAAACCTTACACCACTTCAGACAAATGGTTATCCAACCTCTTCTTAAAAACTTCCAGTGTTGGAGCATTCACGACTTCTGGAGGCCAGTTCTTCCATTGATTAATTGTTCTAGCTGTCAGGAAATTTCTCCTTAGTTCTAAGTTGCTTCTCTCCTTGATGAGTTTCCATCCATTATTCCTTCTTCTGGCCTTCAGGTGCTTTGGAGAACAGCTTGACTCCCTCTTCTTTGGGGCAGCCCCTGAGATACTGGAAGACTGCTATCATGTCTCCCCTAGTCCTTATTTTTCATTAAACTAGACATACCCAGTTCCTGCAATCGTTCTTCATATGTTTTAGCCTCCAGTCCCCTAATCATCTTTGTTGATTCTTCTTTGCACTTCTCTGCAATTGTTGAGCAGGGAAGTCAATTTTCCAAAGCAAGACAGCTCTAGATTCCAGTTGTTTTGGGAGACAGGCAACAGAAAGCGGCAGCCACAAAACAGATGCAAAACGAGGCACGAATCGGATCAAATCAGGCAAAAAGTTCACTTTAACTGAGGTTTTCTAGCCTCTGCAATGTGTGTGTGCCAAAGCATAGCATAGCTCCTTCCTCCCACACACCAAAAATCAGAGAGGGCAGCGCAAGACGCCAAGTGAAGTTTGCTCATCTCCTCCCAATAAAACTGCCTGGGGTGGGGGGAGAATATATATTTTTGGACAAACGAATACAAGAGAGAGAGAGAGAGAGAGAGAGGGAGAGGGAGAGGGAGAGGGAGAGGGAGAGGGAGAGAGAGAGAGAGAGAGAGAGAGAGAGAGAGAGAGAGAGAGAGAGAGAGAGAGAGAGAGAGAGAGAGGAATGAGAGAGAGGAAGAATGGGAGTGAGGAAGGAAGAAATAAAATAGAGAAGGGAGGGAAGGAGGTGGAGACAGGGAGGGAAGAGAGAGAAGGAAGGGAGGGGAGAGGGAGAGAAAGAGGGAGTGAGGAATTCAGGGAGGAAGGAAGGAGAAGGGAGGGAGGGAGGGACGGTGGCAGGGAAGAGGGAAGGAAGGAAAGGAGGGAAACGAAGGAGAAAGCAAGGGAGAGAGGGGGAGGAGAGAGAAAGAAGGAGGGAGAGAAAAGAAAAGAAAGGAGCGGAGAGGCGGAAGGAGGAGGAGGAAGAAAAAAGGAGGAGGAGGGAGACAAAAGGAAAGGAAGGGGAGGGAGAGGGAGGAGGGTTGAAGGGCTGAAGAAGGAAGCAGAGGGAAGGGGAGGAGAGAGAAGGAAAGAAAGGAGGGCGAGAAAGGAAAAGAAAAGTAGGGAGGAAGGAGAGGGAGGGAGAAAAGAAGGAAAGAGAGAGGGGGAGGGAAGGAAGGAAGGAAGGAAGGAAGGAAGGAAGGAAGGAAGGAAGGAAGGAAGGAAGGAAGGAGCCACCAAAACCTAGCCAGAATATGGCACCAGAAAATACCCTGGATTATCCATGGGATAACCACATTCAAGTCTTCCTCGATCAGGGGACTTACTAAATGGCTAACCATTATCTCTCAGACCAATCTACCTCACAGGGTTGTTGTTGTTTGAGAAAGTAGGAGCGCAAACTCTCCACGTGGAAATCCTGCAGGGAACCTCCCAGCAAAAAAAGGGAAGGACTCTTTATGTCCCCATGAACCAAACATTAATAAGAGTTGCAGATCCAAAATTCACGGCTACAATTTTTCAGAAAAGCAGCAGTTTATAAACCTCTAAATCTCTTCCTTCCTCTGCTGTGAAGCCAAAACCCAGGAATAAGTCAGCCTTTTTTTTAAAAAAAAAAAACACCTATGTGTATAGATATAAATGTAAAAACAGACATTTTTGGTACTGGGAGCTTTAATCCTCCTGGCAGTTAATTTAACTGAATTCTTGAGACTTTTATCAAAAAAAACCCTTGTTGGTGGGAAGAAAAGCTGATCTGCAAATCAGTTTTCCCGTTTTGCCCCATTTTTCAAGTGCTTTCAACGCAATCAACAATTATTTGGGGGGAGGTGCTGATTAGTAGTAATTTTACTCCTTGGTTACCAAAAACCCAATTAGAAAAGTCATTTCTTTAATTTTAGACAGATACCGAAATTGCTCACTGCCTGTTTTAGGTTTACAATCTCACCAATTGGGGTTTTTTTTCCATTTAAAAACAGGAAAATCTACAAACGAATTCTCTAATTAACACTTCTCTGTAAAGAACGGTTAACAAGGATTAATTGTCTGACTACAGCAAGCGAATTAAATCAGAAAGAATCTGAAAGGGAAAAACTTTTTAATGAAAAGATTTAATAGCTCGGACTGGATCCTTAAAAGAGGAAAAAAAGAGAACAAGACGAAAACGGTTAGAAGGCAATGAAGCATCTACAATAATCAGCATTTTCCTTAATGATGTAAAAACAATACAGATGGGATATGCAGGAAATCCTTGATTTACAATCACAACTGAGCGCAAAATTTCCATTGCTAAACAAGTTGTTACGTGAATTTTCCCCCATTTTATGACCTTTTCTGTCACAGTGAATTTGTTAAGTGAATTGCTGTGGTTGTTAAGTTAGTCATAGGGTTGTTAAGTGAATCTGACTTCCCCATTGCCTTTGCTGGTCAGAAGGTAGGTGACTGGTCACTAAGTGAGGACTCTCTGTATTTGTGGTAGAACAGCTACTTAAAAAAAACAATTTCTTTGATAAGGGAAGGCTGTCACATCAGACAGGCTCGGAAATGTAGCAGAGCCAGGATGGGAGGCCACCAAGCGATCCCAGGAACTACAGACTGGCTGGAAAAGGAAAGGAAAACAATCACGTGATCCCCCTTTTGCGACCGTCCATTTATGTAAAATGGAGCAAAACTCCCTTAACAACTGTCTCACTTAGCGATGGAAATTTTGGACTCTATTGTGGTCGTAAATCGAGGACCTGCATTTTATTTTAAAATATATATTTTAAAATATAGCAAACACAGCCTCTACGCATTCTTTCTGTTTTCTGCAATTAGGTCCAAACCATGAGAATCTTCTAAATCTTTGTTCCCTAATTGTTCCATTACAGGTAGTCCTCGACTTACGACCACAACTGAGCCCAACGTTTCTCTTGCTAGGCAAGATAGCTATTTAGTCCTATTTTACAAATCTTTCTTGTCACAGTTGTTTGTCTCTGTCAACATGCCAGGGGAGACCCAACCTCGGAAAAGAAGCTGATTTTGTACGTGGGAAAATTAGAGACGAAAAAGGGGGGGCTTGTTGTGACAGGCCTCAAAACGTTACTTGATTAAATCCTCATGCAGAAATTGTGTGTCGTCCATCTAGATGAGAGGCAGAAAAATCGCTCCTTGCTTAATTAGGATCAACTTTCCAAAGCAAACCCAAAAACTTCTGATTGTTTCAATGGAGCAAATGACCACTTTCAACCCTGATTGGTTGATTTAAATGCCCAGTTTCCTTCGTTAGATCAATGATGAGGAAGTGATTTCTGGTTGTTAAAGTCACTGGCATTGAACAGAAGAAAATATACGTAGCTCAGAATTGAGCGGTGGGTGCTCTCTGACTTTGGTTGTTTTTTTTTTTTTTGAAGATGTTTCATGACCTAACTAGGTTACATGATCAGAGCTAGAAGGGAGTGTGGTTTGGAGGGAGGAGGAGGAGATGGTGGTGGAGGAAGAGGAGGAAGACTGTGTGAGCTGTTGGTTTTTTTCTCTGAGCTTGGATGTTTTCTTGCAGACTTTTCATGACCCAACTAGGTAACCTCATCAGTGGAACAAAGGATTTGCTTTATGTTAATATACAAGTGGATTGTCCTCTTAGTCTTGGTGGGAATGTTCGTGCATGTAGAGAACAAGTCCGATTCTATTATAGCACTGATGATGTTCCCTAGTTGGGTCATTAAACGTCTGCTAGAAAATCACCAAGCTCAGACAGCTCATTCCTCCTCCTCCTCCTCCTCCTCCTCCTCCTCCTCCTCCTCCTCCTCCTCCTCCTCCTCCTCTTCTTCTTCCTCCTCCTCCTTCTCCTCTTTACAGACCTCTCGCATCCTGGACATAAATTGTTTCAACTCCTACCTTCAAAACGATGCTACAGAGCACTGCATACCAGAACAACTAGACACAAGGACAGTTTTTTCCCCCATCATAACGCCATCACTCTGCTAAACAAATAATTCCCACAACACTGTCAAACTATTTACTAAGTCTGCATTACTATTACTATTACTCTTCTCATCGTTCCTATCATCCATCTCCTCCTGTATGACTGTAACCTTGTTGCTGGTATCCTTACGATTTATATTGACTGTTTCCTAATACGATTTGATTGCTTATTTGTTCCCTAACTATCATTAACTATCATTAACCCTAACTATCATTAAGTGTTGTATCTTATGATTCTCGATGAACGTATCTTTTCTTTTATGTACACTGAGAGCATAAGCACCAAAGACCAATTCCTTGTGTGTCCAATCACACTTGGCCAATAAAGAATTCTATTCTATTCTTCTTCTTCATCTTCTTCTTCCTCCTCCTCCCTGCAATTCCCACTCCCTTCTAGCCTGATAATGTTCCCTAGTTGGGTCATGAAACGTCTGCAAGAAAACCACCAAGCTCAGAGCACACCAAGAATCCTACAGTTTAACCCGGAACTTAAATATTCTCAATCATCCTAGCTTGATATTGACTAAGCTTTAACCCTGATAGTTTTGACTGCTTAAAAACAAACAAGCCTCTTTTGAAACAATCTTTTAGGATATTTCCACTGTTCTCCACGGGTGACTTTCTCCTAATGCAACTCTGATCCAAACACTTCACATCTATTTGGATAAATGCAGAAAAAGAGGCTGGGTGGAATTTAGACAGTAGTTCAACCGGGGAAGTGAGGTTGAAACCTACTCCACCTGTTAGCATCTTGGCAAGGACATCCCATTTAATGCAACTGCTGTAAGCACTGATTAAATGTCTAGAGAAGTCACCTTCCTGGTTGTAAAAATAATTACCCCATACTCATTTTTAATGCAACAGATGTGGGCCCTGATTAAATGCACCCAGGATCTCATTTGCTCACTGAAGTTTGAAATCCATCAAAGTTTCTCTGCAACTGAGTCCTTCTCAAAGGTTTTATGGGGTCCTTGGCCTTCAAAGGAATTGCCAATCCTATTTTATGTCATAAATTGTTTTTTTTTTTTAAATTTAAGTTCTCTATCTATAGAAAAAAAATATATTGGCTAACTCTTGAGTTTTTCCTCGTGCCCAGTTCTTAAAATTTCCGTGCAGCTACAGATAGTTCTCGACTTATAACCATTCATTTAGGGATGGTTCAAAGTTACAACTGCCAAATATATAATAATAATAATATAATTAATCTATGTTAAGAAATGCTTCAAAGTACTTTTTGGAGACCGGTTTGAAAAGTTTACACAGCTGTGGAAGGGATTGTATTTATTTATTTATTTATTTAAAAAAGAATTTGCAAGCCTTGTTTTTTTTTTTTAACTGTACTCAGCCAATGAGCTAAAAATCTGGAAACAACTAATAGCATTAAAACACGGAGCAAACACGGAGAGTCTTTTTTCTCAATGTTTACTTACTACAATATTTATATAATGCTTGCAGGCAGTTGATAGCTCTCTCCATGTAGAATTAACATAACGATAAACCAAAATGGAAAAGCATCGATAATGACCAATCACTCTTCTAACAAGCATCCATCAACATTCTTCCAAATTCAAAGACTTTGCAAAGAGCTCCATTTTGCAGGTTGTTCTTGATTTACAACAATTCATTTAATGACTGTTCAAAGTTACTGAACAGCACTGAAAAAAAATTGACGGATGACTGTTTTTCACACTTACGACCGTTGCAGCATCCCCATGGACATGCGAACGAAATTCAGATGCGTGGCAACTGACTCATATTTATGACAGTTGAAGTATCCCCTGGGTCGTACGATCCCCTTTTGCGACCATCTGACAGTCAATGGGGAAGCTGGATTCACTTAACAACTGTGTTACGGGTTTAACAATTGCAGGGGTTCACTTAACAATTGTGGGCAAGGAAGGTCGTAAAATGGGACAAAATACATTTCACAAATGCCTTGCTAACCAGCAGAAATTTTGGGCTCAGTTGTGGTCATAAGTCGAGGACTACGTGTAGTTTTTGAACGTCTGAATTTCTGGAAAGAAGAGGTTTTTGTCTAATGTGATTTTATTCTTTCTATCCATCCATCGGTCTTTGGAGGACTCAAGATATATACATATATACATATTAGTAATTTTGGCACTCAATGCAGTTTGAGGCACTGATGGCTTTTATAAAAAAACAAAGCCATTATTCACTTTAAAAATATCCAGAGCTTCCTTTCTTTCAGGGAATCCAATAAAATTTACATGGTTAAAAACAAAAACAAAAAAAAGAACAATTTTCTTCTGGATTTAAAGGCTTCACCATGAATATTAGGAAGAATAAAATGGATAAAATATATGCAAAGATATCCAGGCTACCCTTGGGAGGAATTTTAATATCAAGCTTTCTTTTTTTAATATAATTTCCTTTCCGACACAAAAGAAAACACAGCGGATAGGGCAACATGCTTCAAACAGTGGCTGACTTAGACAGGTGTTCATACACTGTCTTTGACAACTCCAGAATTAGCAAAAACAGATTGTTATTGTTGTTGTCAGTTGCGAAGTCGTGTCCGACCATCGCAACCCCATGGACAATGTTCCGCCAAGCCTTCCTGTCCTCTACCATCCTCTGGAGTCCATTTAAGTTCACGCCGACTGCTTCAGTGACTCCATCCAGCCACCTCGGTCTCTGTCCTCGACTTACGGCCAAAACGGAGCCCAACATTTCTGTTGCTAAGCAGGACAGCTTGTTAAGTGAGTTTTGGCTCATTTGACAACCTTTCTGGCCACAGTTGTTAAGTGAATCAGCGCAGTTGTTTAAGTTAATAAGACGGTTGTTAAATGAATCTGGTTTCCCCATTGACTTTGCTGGTGAGAAGATCGCAAAAAGGGATCCCGGGACACCCTCCCCCTTGCAAACCATCATAAATACGAGTCAGTTGCCAAGCATCCGAATTTTGATCACATGGCCATGGGGATGCTGCAATGGTCGTAAGTGTGGGAAGACAGTCATAAATCACCTTTTTTCAGGGCTGTTGTAACTTAAAACCGGTGGTGAAATCCAATTTTTTTTACTACCGGTTCTATGGGCATGGCTTGGTAGGTGTGGGAGGGGTAGGATACTGCAAAATCCCCATTCCCTCCCCCCTCCTGGGGGAAGGATACTGCAAAATCCCCATTCCCTCCCCACTCCAGGGGAAGGATACTGTAAAATTCCCATTCCCACCCCACTCCAGGGAAAGGATTGCAAAATCCCCATTCCCACCCCACTCCAGGAGAAGGATACTGCAAAATCCCCATTCCCTCCCCACTCCAGGGGAAGGATATTGCAAAATCCCCATTCCCACCCCACTCCAGGGGAAGGATATTGCAAAATCTCCATTCCCACCCCACTCTGGGGCCAGCCACTGGTGGCATTTGCTGGTTCTCTCAAAACTGCTCAAAATTTCTGCTACCGGTTCTCCAGAACCTGTCAGAACCTGCTGGATTTCACCCCTTTATTTATTATTTATTTATTTATTCAATTTTTATGCCGGCCCTCTCCGAAGACCCAGGGCGGCTCACAATACACTCAAAAAAATCACTATAAAAACACTTAAAAATTAAAAACCTTGAAGACATTAAAATCCATTCACACCCCTTCAAATGGCCACTAAACGAATGTTTGACATACCTGCAGAAGGCGATGCATTTTCACACCTGGGAAAAAAATGCATTTTGAAGCTGAACATTCAGCCAGCAACTTTTAACATTTGTGGGTTTGAGGCGCACTTCCTTCCTTCTTGATTTATGGAGGGTTCACCTGTTTTGGAGGATATTGAGGACAGTTATTTTTCCCTGAGATATCTTACAGGCATTCCTTTTTATTTATTAATTTTTCTTTCTAGCAATGACCTAGATTTTGCTGACAGAATCCAGGCTCCTGGAACGAAGGGTGAGAGGTGGCCTCAGTCATCAAACATAAAAGAGAAGAGAAATGTTGGCCTGTCTTAATCGAATTGCTGAGGCTGCAATATAAAGAATGCTTTCCAGCTTGTTATTGATTGCAGTTTACGAGCCTTGGGGCTCGTATCATAAAGTACAAATTGGTTTGCCTGATAGACAATGAGAATTCAGAGAGAGGGAGGGAGAGAGATGCCCACACAAATGGTTTTTGGGAGATTTGCGTGGACTGATGGTAACTCAAAGGCAGAAACATTGGAAGGAGGGAGGAAGATGGGGAAAAAGGAAGAATAGAGGGAGGTATGGGGAAGAGGAGAGGAGGAAGGAAATGAAGGGAGAAAGGAAAGAAAGGGAGGGAGGAAGAAAGGAAGGAAGGAAGATGAGAGAAAGAGTAAGAATAGGGGGAGGGAAGAGAAGGAAGGGAGGGAGGAAGGAGGGAGGGAGGGAGGGAAGGAAGGAAGGAAGGAAGGAAGCAAGCAAGCAAGGAAGCAAGCAAGGAAGGAAGGAAGGAAAAGAATAGAGGGAGGAATGAAGAGGAGGAAGAAGAAAATGAAAAGAGGGAGGAAAGAGAGGGAGGGAGGAAAAAAGGAAAGAAAATGAGAGAAAGAGGAAGAATAAGGGGAGGGCAGGAGAAGGAAGGAAGGGAAGGAAGGCAGGGGAAGAATAGAGGGAGGGATGAAGAGGAGGAAGAAGAAAACGAAGAGAGGGAGGAAAGAGATGGAGGGAGGAAAAAAGGAAAAAAAATGAGAGAAAGAGGAAGAATAAGGGGAGGGCAAGAGAAGGAAGGAAGGAAGGAAAAGAATAGAGGGAGGGATGAAGAGGAGGAAGAAGAAAATGAAGAGAGGGAGGAAAGAGAGGGAGGGAGGAAAAAAGGAAAGAAAATGAGAGAAAGAGGAAGAATAAGGAGAGGGCAGGAGAAAGAAGGAAGGAAGGAAGAAAGGAAGGCAGGCAGGCAGGTAGGGGAAGAATAGAGGGAGGGATGAAGGAATAGAGGAGGAGGAAGGAAAGGGAGGGAGAGAGGAAAGAGAGGGAGGGAGGAAGAAAGGAAGGAAGATGAGAGAAAGAGGAAGGATAGAGGCAGGAGGAGGAGGAGATGAGGAAGAAAGAAAACAACCCAATCATTCTCCCAGGGAAAGTTTTTCAGGCAGCTAGTTCTTCAAAGATGTTTGATGTTTCACTCAATTCTAGCATCAGCATATCTTAGCCTTAGGATGCAATTTCTAATTCACAACTCCCAGGATCAAAAAAAAAAAAAAAGGATATCTGGACTTCTACATCTCTATTTCTTTTTTACAGCGTTAGATTACAACTCCTTTAATGTGTTAGATGAAATAGCTGAATTTATTATCCCACCCTTGGCTGACACATTCCATCTACCCAATGTGAACAATTATTCCAGAAAACGGGGGTCACCTTGATAAAAAGAAATGAAACTCATCAGATTAGCAGATGACACCAAGCTGGTCGGAATAACCAACACCATGGCAGATAAGCTAAAGATCCAGAAGATTTGAACCTTGGGCTCTCTCCAATGAAACGCAATTCAGCAGTAAGAAAAGTAAGGTTCCACATTTAGGGAAGAAAAACAAAATGCACAGGTACCGTATAGGTGCTACCTTGCTCAATAGTAGTAACTGTGAGAGGGATCTTGGAGTCCTAGTGGACAACCATTTAGATAGGAGCCAGCCATGTGCAGCAGCTGCCAAAAAAGCCAACACAGTTCTGGGCTGCATCAACAGAGAGATAGAATCAAGATCACGTGAAGTGTTAATACCACTTTATAATGCCTTGGTGAGGCCACACTTGGAATACGGCATCCATTTTGGTCACCACGATGTAAAAAAGATGTGGAGACTCTAGAAAGAGTGCAGAGAAGAGCAACCAAGAGGATTAGGGGACTGGAGGCTAAAACATATGAAGAACGGTTGCAGGAACTGGGTATGTCTAGTTTAATGAAAAGAAGGACGAGGGGAGACATGATAGCAGTGTTCCAGTATCTCAGGGGTTGCCCCAAAGAAGAGGGAGTCAACCTATTCTCCAAAGCTCCTGAGGGCAGGAGAAGAAGCAATGGGTGGAAGATAATCAAGGAGAGAAGCAACCTAGAACTAAGGAGACATTTCCTGACAGTGAGAACAATTAATCAGTGGAACGACTGGCCTCCAGAAGTTGTGAATGCTCCAACATTGGAAGTTTTTAAGAAGAGATTGGACAGCCATTTGTCTGAAATGTTAGTGTTTCCTGTTTGAACACCAGGTTGGACTCGAAGACCTCCAGGGTGCCTTCCAACTCTTATTTTTCTGCTGTTCAAGTTGTCATCTATGTGTGTCCACCCACAAAATCAGGTTCATTTTAGGCAAATGTAAAGGAAGACCCATTTAAGCTGTTTTCCTGTTCCTCGGTGCAGAGAATGATCTCCCGGGGAGAGGAGCCCGTAAACAAAGCTCTCCATCCCTGAATTATTCAGAAGTTTCCACCCCATGAACATTGAAGACCGAAAGGCGAGGAGATGTTTGCAAAATCCCATTATCCTGTCATGGATTTCAACCTGTTTTGTTTGTTTGTTTTGTTTTTTGTTTTTAGACTCACCTAAATTTCCGGAGCAGAGTGCAAAACAAATTTCCTTCTCCAGCTGTAGAGAAGTAGCCAGAACACTTTTTTCAAAGTCATACAGCTGGTCCTCGACTTATGACCGGTTGAAGTTATGGTGGACCCCCTCCCCCCATAGTGATTCCCTTAAGGACGTGTGACTTTATTTACAATTGTTTTCAGAATCCTATGGTCAGACGGACATGTAATACGTCATTTTTTCAGAAAATTGTCATTTCCTTCTGGTTTTGGGGAAAAATCAGCCCATAGTTGAACAATTGGTTTTCTACAAAAAACAAAGTGGTAAAGCCAGTTCTGTCATGTGGGTGTCCTGCTTTACGACTGTCTCAACTTACACCCGTACAGTGACTGAATGGCTAAGAAGAACTCGCATCTGTGTCTCGTCTAATTCTTAGCCGTCTTAGTTCGGTTCTAGGATAGCTCTTAATAATATTTTAACTCTGTGCCCTTTTTAATCTTCTAATTATTTTACTTGTTGCATAACTTGTAAGTTACCCAGAATTGCTTTGTAGGGAGAAGCAGAGGAAGGAAGGAAGGAAGGAAGGAAGGAAGGAAGGAAGGAAGGAAGGAAGGAAGGAAGGAAGGAAGGAAGGAAGGAAGGAGAGACAGAGAAAAAGAAAGAAAGAGAGAGAGAGAGATGGAAGGAGGAAGGGAGGGTGGGTGGGAGGAAGTTAGGAAGGAAGGAAGGAGAGATAGAGAAAGACAAAGGAAGGGAAAGAAAGAATGAATGAATGAATGAAAGAAAGGGGGAGAGAGGAAGGAAGGAGAGGGAGAGACAGAGAAAGAAAGAAAGAAAGAAGGAAAGAAAGAAAGAAGAAAGGAGAGGGAGGAAGGAAGGAGAGGGAGAGACAAAGAAAGAAAAGAAAGAAAGAAAGAGAAAGAAAGGGGGAGGGAGGGAGGGAGGAAGGAAGGAGAGGGAGAGACAGAGAAAGAAAAGAAGGAAGGAAGGAGGGAGGGAGGGACAGGGAAGGAAGGAAGGAAGGAAGGAAGGAAGGAAGGAAGGAAGGAAGGAAGGAAGGAAGGAAGGAAGGAAGGAAGGAAGGAAATCTCCGTGATGGTCATAAATCAAGGACTACTTGTGTTAAAAAACCAAGCCAGATCAAGCCATTCATTCTGAAACAAAGCCACCGTTCAGTAACTCACTAATGCCCCCTAGTGGCTGAAAGGAAAAAGATTTTCGTGTTTTTATTCTAAAGCACAAAAAGGGGAATTTTGTTTAAGATGTTCTTGCGAATATTACATCCGCCTGCTTTTCTTTCATAGGATCGGTTCACATCCTAGAGTGAACTACGAGCTACAGGGAGTCCTTGGTTTATGACCGCAATTGAGCCCAGTGTTTCTGTTTCTAAGCAAGCCAGTCGTTAAGCGAGTCATGCCTCAATTTACAACTTTTTGCTTTTTGCTTGCTGGAGTTGTTGATTCACTTAATCATGCAATTGTTGCTGTGCATGGTTGTTAAGTGAATCTGGCTTCCCCTATTGATTTTGCTTGTCAGGAGGTCGCAATGCGATACAGCAACCGTCATAAATATGAATCAGTTGCCAAGCGTCTGAATTTTGATGACGTGGCCAGGGGGATGCTTGCAATAGTTGCATAAACAAATGCTCATAACAGTTTTTTTTTTCGATGTTTGTTGTGGCTACCAACGGTCACTAAACAAAGCCACATTCACTTAACCACGTTACTAAATTAACACTCACTTAACAACTGTAGCAAGAAAAGTCATCAAATGGGGTAAAACTCAACTGTCTCGCTTAGCAACACAAAATTAGGGGTCAATTGTGCTCGCAAGTAGAGGACTCCCTGTATCTCTTTAGTGTTGCAAATACAGGTATTCCTCGACTTACGACCACAATCGATACAAGAATGGGCATCAGTAAGCAAAGCGATTGTTAAAAGTGAGTCGCAGTCAATTTTGCCTTTTTGCCACGTTTAAGGAAATCGTTGCCGTCGTTAAATGAATCGTGCAGTCTTTAAGCGAATCCAGATTCCCTCATTGACTTTGCTCGCCAGAAGCTGACTGGGAAGGTCGTAAAATGAGGAATCGTGCGATCCCAGGACATTGCAACCATCGATTGCTAACTGCTCAACTTTTGATCCCGCGACTGTGAGGGTGCAGCGACAGTCGTAAGTACGAGGACTGGTTGTTAAGGCCCATTTTTTTTTAGTGTTGTTGTATCTTTGAGCAGTCACCGAACGGTTGTGACCTGAGGACTATCTGAAGTTGCTTTGCAAAATCTTCTGTTTTATAAGCGAGGAAAACTAACGGAAACTGCTTGGAAATAATTCCACGTCTTTTTGGGTCCCGACAGATGTAGAGGGACGTTCCTCGTTTTGCTTGCTGCTTTTTATTTATATTTATTAAATTCTTATGCTGCTCGCCAGCTCCCCAAGCTTAACTTTCCTCCATCGATTTTAGCAGATATTTAGGAAAACGTGGTCTCTGAATAAAATCCCACCCAGATCCTACACAGCAGAGAAGATCGAGGTGAAAAAGAGGTTAAAAAAAACATCACTCACAAATACGTATCAAAAATTGAATTTAAACTTTTACTCTTATTGATTCCTCTTGGTATATACAAATGCATGCCCTCCCCCCCCCCCAAAGATATTAGAAGTCGGCTCTTTTGAACACAGTGCACAGGAGAAGTAGGCGAGGAGAATCAGAAACACACCGAAGGCTCCTTGGTTTAAAAATAAAAATCTGAGAAGTTGTCTTAAAATCCTTTGATCATTTCAAAGGGGGAGCAATTTGGAATTTTAACATTTGTTGGCTTTCGCTCAGGAAGGAGGAAAAACAGATCTTGGCACCAACAAGGATGCGCGGTATGTGATAAAAAAACATGTATTTCCTGAAGAAAAAATCAGGGATGGGCTTCAAAAATTTTAGTAAGGGGTTTTCTGCCCGGTTGCTGTGTGGGCGTGGCCATGGTGGGCGTGGCCTAGTCAGCTTCCTGCACCATGCTGAGGGGGTTGTTTTTGCCCTCCCCAGGCTCCAGGGCTTTCCTCAAGCCTCCGGGAAGGCGAAAACGGCCTCCCCAGGCTCTGGAGGCTGAAAATGGCCCCGTTTCCGGCCTTCCCAAACTTCCGGTAGGCCTGTTTTTCGCCTTCTCTGAGCCTCCATGCGTGCCCTGCACTTACCTGCATCCAAAACAGGCCACGTGGGGACTCCTGCGAGGGGAGGGGTGGGCAGGAGTGGGATTTGGGGGTTCTCTGAACTGCACAGAATCTTAGCTAGAGGTTCTCCCGAACCCCTGTGAATCCCCAGCAGTCCACCCGAGAAAAATGTTACGTGAAAACAGTCCTTGACTTACAACCATTCGTTTAGTGACGGTTTGAAGTTACAACGGCACCGAAAAAAGGAACTAATGAGCAGTTTTCCATACATCCCCATGGTCTCTTGAGCAAAATTAGCAACTGATTCATATTTATGACGGTTGCAATGTCCCGGGGTCATGTGTTCCCCTTTTGTGACCTACTGATAAGCAGAGTCAATGGGCAGGCCAGATTCATTTAACAACTTTGGCCTCAATTGTGGTCATAAGTTGAGGTCACACAATTAAAAGGCATCAAGATGTTTAGGGTGGGCTCAAATAGGTAGCTACACCCCTTTTCAGAGGGGGCGTGTCTGAAAGGTTCACCATCAGGGGCAGGTTTTAAAACCCGTTGCTACTGATTTGCTCGTGAGCGTGCAACGCTTCTGCACATGTGCAGAAGTGTCCGGGCGGATGGGTGGAACCTCCCACCGCTGCCACTACCAGTTTGCCAGTTCCGGGGCAAACTGGTAGCAACTCACCAGTATTCACCATGCCCCTGCACTTGGAAAGTTAGCAGATCAGGGGACAACCTGCAAGATTTTGCAAGCCAGATGATTGGAAAATTATAGAGTTCAATCAATGCCACCCAAACATTTTCCTTCCATTGCCCAGAGTCGCCTCTTGTAAAGTCTTATCAAACTATGAGGATCAATCGTCTCTTCCTTCAGCACCGTCGTAACTTTGAAGAGTTTCTGAAGGGTCATAATTTGATAAAAACAGGGAGTCCTTGACTTATGACCAGAGTTCAGCTCAACGTTTCCAAGTTGTTAAGCAACACCGTGATTTAGTGAGTTTTGCCTCATTTTATGACCTTTCCTTCCATGATTATTAAGCGAATCGCTGCAGTTGTTAAATTAGTCACATGGTTGTTAAGTGAATCTGGCTCCCCCACTGACTTTGCTTGTCAGAAGGTCGTGTGACCTCGGGACGTTGCAACCGTCATAAATACGAGTCAGTTGCCAAGCATCCGGATTTTGATCACGTGACCACGGGGATGCTGAAAATGGTCCTGTGAAAAATGATCATCTCTTTTTTCAGCACCGTTGTTAACTTTGAATGTTCACTAAAGGAATGGTTGTAAGTTGAGGACTACCTGTATTTCATTAAAGGGTAAAACCTACCTCTGTGATGGGACTATCTATACCTGAAGGACATCTGAGAAGGTAACATTGGCCACTGTAGTGACAAGAGACGGTGGGAACCTGGCAGTGCACAAGAAATGGTAAGAGTGCATCAAGCCAACATCTGTTAACGTTTAACACGCTCAAGTCTTTTGTGCAAGGTCCTTGGTGCTCTCTGCTTCCTTGCAGACATTTCATAACCCAGCTAGCTAACATCATCAATCTTAGTGTTCCTTTGCCATGACGTCTAGTAGCTTTGGAATTGCTTTGAATTCAACTCAACGGATGCCCAGTTTAGGGCCCGCCATTATAAATCACTTATTGCTTGGAATAAAAATTCATCCCGCTCGAAGTCGAACTTGGAAAAAGCAACTATAAGAACAACATAACAATATGCAGTAGACTTTTCTTATTATTATCTGCGTGAGCACCTGTATGTAGAAACTCGACCAAAATCCAGATACATGAGAAAATTGTACAAAAATGCCGTATCAAGATGAAACCGTGTAGCCAAGGCTGGTTTTTTTTTGGGTTCAAAACGAGGAACAGTCTATATGTACAGGAAATTTTTACAGGATATTATCTGAAGGCACCTTCCCCCCCCCCCCCCCCACATTAGTGAAGTTTAAAGGCTGTTGCCTTCTCTACCCCCAACTTAATACAAAATACATTTATCTACAATTTAGTGTAATTCAGACGAGATTCAAAAGTCAATTTCCCAAACGATTCCTCCCCCAAATAATATAATAATAAATTATATATGCATTACGACAGCAATTGCCCTCTTTGGCCATATAAAAAATAAACAAAAACAACAACCCCTCAAATGTTCGGTGAATGATCTTGTGCTTTAAACTTTGGACGGGAACCCCCCCAAAGCTGGTTGCAACCAAGTTCCAATGCTCGTGTTTGGAGAAAGCTTAGGTCACACTTTGGGAGTATTCAGTGCATCTGATTTTTTTTTTTCCAGGTTGATTTTCCCAGATTATCAGTGGTGGAGGTGGCTTTCGGAAACTGTTCTCCGCTTTGGGGGTGGAAGAAAACGGACGGAAAAACCAGACGGCAGCCTCAAAAACTCTGAATTTCTACTTGAATCCAGAGCAGAGAACGTCTTCTTCAGCGCGTGCATATCCCGCAGCCTTTTCTTGGATTAAACAAATTAATCCAGAAAGATTGCAAGCTTCCTTCCTCTAGACGGATATTTCCTTTGCTGCCTGTCACAAGTCTAACAACAACAACAACAAAAAAATAGTGTTTTTCTTTCTTTTTTTTTTTGCTAAAATGTATGATTTTGAGCAAGGACGGAAAGGGAAAAAAAAAAGCCCAAAATTTACGAGTCAATCTGCTCAGAGCTGCTTTGGAATAACCACCCTCAAAACTGAGACGGGTTTTTTTTTTTTTTTTTTAAACAACCCGTTCTGGGATATGTGTGTGTGTGGGGGGAGGTTTGTGTCCTTTTTCACACCCCCAAATCTGGCGGTTTCTCGGCCACCTGCCGGGTTAGGATCTGGTGAGAAGAAAGGGATGCCACGGCGACGTGGAAGAGAATCTGCCAGTGGTTTCGTAATCCGTACAGGTAGATGTTGCACAGACAGACCGTCGCGAAAAGGAGAGAGACTTTGATCTTCCGGGTGGAAGTGTAGAACAGGTAGAGGTAACACTGCGGAAAATAAATTTTGAGAAAGAAAAGAAAAAAAACGGCTGTTAAGTAAGCAAGGATACAAATACAATATAAGGGAGATAGTGCCTGGTTTACGACGGTGATTGGGATAGGAACTGCTAAATTACATGGATGTAAAGTCCAACAGTTGTTATCGTTGTTAAGTGAATTACTGTTATGGCCTGTTGGTACCCTGGACCCTCCAGCAGCCGAATCAGAGGATGAGGAGGAGGTGTGGGAGTCAGGGCAAGCATCAATGTCAGAGTGGCAATCCGCCCCGTTACCTTCCTGGGGAAATTGCCTGAGTTAGAGGTGAATCGTGGCATTTTCCTTGTGTATACTTTTTGCAAGAAAATAAACCCAAAGATATATTTTCTAAGAAAAACTCATTTATTTGTTATAAAGAAAATAAAACATCTCACTAATCTAAATAGTTACATCTTGTCAACGTTCCTGCCAGCCACCTCTTGGCAGGAAAACAAAGAAAAGTTCACAGAAGAAAGTGAAGGAATGTAGACATGCGCAGTTAGCTTACTGATAAGAAACTTGGCAAGCTACGGTAAGTCTGAAAGTCCCAAAATAATAGCTCATCTGGTAAATACAAAAACGCAGTGACAATCAAGGCAACCTGAGAGCTCTGAGGGGGAAAAGGGAATGGAGCTGGTAGAGAGAGAGAGAGAGAGAGGTGGAACCTGGGCCATCAGAT
>NC_142066.1:156229748-156246121 GCF_059756535.1 Pantherophis guttatus
AGATAATTTAAATAAAATAGGATGATTTTTAAATAAAAATTATTTTAAAATAAAATAATTTTTGACGTTAAAACATCACAATCGGCAAGGCGGGGGATTTCAAGGAAAGATGCTTCCTTGATGGAATTAGGCAATATATCTGGATTTTGTTTGGGGCTGATTGCGAAAACTCTGGGCCATTCTTTAGAGAGGAGTTGCCCATTCTGTAGAGGGGACTTTTATCAGAAAAATACAGCGCTCAAGAAGGCCTGCCGTAAAGATGATAAGCTTTTCCCTTTCTTATAAAGATTGTTTATTTCCCGTTTTCCTTCCCTTGCTGTCTAGAAAAGATTTGGGCAGACGGTTAACCACAGAGATTTTAAACTCCACCCTAGGAGCCCTCGCAAAGCAAGTAAAAAAGTTTGC
The DNA here is from genome assembly GCF_059756535.1 of Pantherophis guttatus. Lineage (NCBI taxonomy): Eukaryota > Metazoa > Chordata > Lepidosauria > Squamata > Colubridae > Pantherophis > Pantherophis guttatus. Next base: position 156,230,154 of record NC_142066.1, read on the forward strand.
AGAACTTTGCAAAAAAAGTTAGCCTTTTAAAAACAAGTTTTCTTAACAAGGTTCACACCAACTGGATGCCTGCAAAAGAAAAGCAAAAATGTAATAAAGACTGGATAATTAGATTTGTTTAAAATTGTAGGAATACTCTTTTTATTTCTTTAAACTTGACAGTCAGATATGCGACTTTGAACGTAGAGTCAGAGATGATCTGGTTATATTCAAGTAGTCCTTGATTAACAACCACCGCTGAGCCCATAATTTCAGTTGCTAAGTGAGACATTTATTAAGTGAGCCTTGCCCCGTTTTACGACTTTTCTTGCCACAGTCATTAAGTGGATCACTTTGTTGTTAAGTTGTTAAGTTTGTCACACGGTCGTTAAATGATTTTGATTTTGTTTGTCAGAAGGTTGCAAAAGGGGATCACATGACCCCGGGACACTGCAACCGTCATAAATATGAGTCAGTTGCCAAATGTCTGAATTTTGACCACATGAACATGGGGATGCTGCAATGGTCGTAAGTGTGAAAAATGGTCATAAGTCACTTTTTGCAGTGCCATTGTAACTTTGAATGGTCACTAAATGAATTGTTGTAAGTCGAGGACTGTCTGTCTTCATATCCATGTTGAGAAAAAGAGTTTAATTCAAAAAAGAGCATATAATCCTGTCAAATGTTTTCGTGACGTCTCTGGCTAAAATAATATAAATAATGAAATGTAAAATAATAAGTCCTTTACTTATGAATGTAATTGGGCCCAAGATGGTTGTTAAGAGCCTTGGTACTACAGTGGTTTAAAGCACCCTGTTATTAACACAGCTGCCTGCAATTTACTGCTGGTTCGAATCTCTCCAAGGCTCAAGGTTGACTCAGCCTTCCATCCTTTCTAAAGGTAGGTTAAATGAGGACCCAGTTTGTGGGGGCAATAAGCTGACTTTGTATAAATATACAAAAGTATGAAGGCTATTGCTTAACGCACTGTAAGCCGCCCTGAGTCTCCGGAGAAGGGCGGCATATAAATCAAATTAAAAAAAAAAAAAAAAAAGTGAGTTGCAATGGATTTTGTGATATTTTTTAGCCATGGTTGTTAAGTGAATCACATGGTCATTAACCCAATCCGGACTTCCCCATTGACTTTGCCTGTCGGGTGGCTCTATAAATCTGTTTAATAAAGAAACGAATAAATAAATAAATACATTCAGGCAGTCCTGGACTTGCGACTACAACAGAGGCCAGAATTTCCATCGCTACCTAGTGCAAAAGCCAATTGTGCCTGATTTTATGACCTCTTTTGCAACGGTCGTTAAGCGAATCACATGGTCGTTATGCAAATCTAGCTTCCACTTTGCTTGTCGGAAGCCGGTGGTCAAAGTCACGAATTCTTGGGCTGCCTGAAACCGTTGCAAACACACCCCGGTTGCAAATTCTGATCATGTGATCCCTCAGTAAAGCTTATATTATACGATAAACTTTATATATAATTATAGAGAAAACCGCGCGTCCTGCTAGCAACGCCTGTGAAACCTGAACGTGCATTTGCACCCGGCGCTGTTCCAAAATGGGAGAAATCCCCCCCCCCAGCGATCTCGCTTCAACGGCCTCCCCAAACCGACGGTGCCGAAAATAGACAGACTGTGCAAAACCAAAATTGCTCATTTGCTCTTCTCTTAACTCAAACAATATTTCGCCCCGAGGCTGGGACGATGCTCGAAGAGTTGCAGAAAAAGGAGAAGGGTTAAATTGGCAGCGCTTTAAAGGATTGGGATACAAAAATGAGGCAAAATCTCAATAATAATAATCAGAATGGAGCTGGAAGGGACCTTGAAGGTTCAGTCAGGAGACTTGGCCTATACCAGTGATGGCTACTCTTTTTGGCGTCGCGTGCCAAAAGCGGGGGGGGGTGCGCGGAGGTCGCGTGTGTGCCCACACCCATAATTCAATGCACCCCGCTCCCCCGTGCGCACCCCCCCCACTCTCCCCCCGCTTTTGGTACGCGATGGCACGGTGGGCCTGGTAGGCACATTTTTCGCCCTCCCCAGGCTCCAGAGCCTTTCTAGGAGTCTGGGGAGGGCGAAAACAGCCTTCCCCAGCCCCCTGGAGGCCCTCCAGAGGCCAGAAACAGCCTGTTTCCTGACTTCCGGTAGGCCCAGAAGGCCCAAAAATCAGCTGGCCAGCATGTGCATTCGCACCGGAGATGAACTAGGGCAATGCTCACGTGCCCACTGATATGGCTCGACGTGCCACCTATGGCACACATGCCATAGATTTGCCATCACGGGCCTATACCATTTCAGACAAATGGTTATCCAGTCTCTTCTTAAAAACCTCCAGTGATGAAGCACCTACAATTTCTAGAGGCAACTTCTGTTTCACTGATTAATTGTTGTAACTATTAGGAAATTTTTCCTTAATTCCAGGAATTGCTTCTCTCTTAGTTTCCATCTGTTGCTTCTTGTCCTGCCTTCAGGTGCTTTGGAGAATTAGTTTACTTCCTTTTCTTCATGGCAGCCCCTCAGATATTGGAAGACTGCTCTCGTGTCCCCCCTAGTCCTTCTTTTCTCTAGAAAGAAAATACCTGCAACCGTTCTTCATATGTTTTAGTCTCCAGGCCTTTAATAATCTTAGTTGCTCTTCTCTGCACTTTTTCCAAAGTCTCAACATCTCTTTTGCAATGTGGTGATCAAAACTGGATGGAGTATTCCAGGTATGGCTTTACTAGGGTTTGATAAAGCAGTATTAATACTTCACCTGATTTTGATTCTATGCCTCTGTTTAGACAACCAAGGATTGTATTGGCTTTTTTGGCTGCTTCCTCACACTCCTGGCTCATGTTTAAGGGATCGTCTACTAGGACTCCAAGTTCCCTCTCGTAGTTCCTGTTTTTGAACCAGGTTTCGCCTAATCTGTACTTGTCCCTTTGGCTTTTTCCTGCCTAAATGTAAAATCTTGCTTTTCTCACATTAAAATTCATCTTGTTGGATAAGGCCCATTGTTCAAGTCTGTCAAGATCTTTTTGGATCCTGACATTATCTTCTGGGGTGTTGGCTATTCCTCCCAGCTTTGTGTCATCTGCAGATTTGATGAGTTCCCCTTCTATTCGCCCATCCAAGTCATTTATGAAAATAATCAAGAGTAGCGGTATTGAATCCAAGATATTCAAGATATTGAACTAACTTAAGAACTGTTAAAACATATTATGTTTTAATAATAGGAACCTGAGTGGCGTAGGAGGCTAATGCCTCCTACTAAGGCAGCATTTAACATCCAGCTGCCTGCAATTACTGCGAGTTCAATTCTCACCAGGCTCAAGATTGACTCAGCCTTCCATCCTTTCTAAGGTAGATAAATTGAGGACCCAGTTTGTGGGGGCAATAAGCTGACTTTGTATAAAATATACAAAAGTATGAAGGCTATTGCTTAACGCATTGTAAGCCGCCCTGAGTCTCCGGAGAAGGGCGGCATATAAAAATAAATAAAAATAAAAAAAATAAAATAAAACAGAGGAACATATTATTCAGAAAGTTCTAGAATGTGCCGAAATGAACAAATTAACGTTAGAATTAAAAGAGAAAGAAGACTCAGAATATTATATGGTGTGGGATGATTGGTACAGGTGGATCGATAACCGAATAAAGAATAGATAAAAGCTAATACAAATTTTAAGATGCATAAAAGAATTTAGAACGACGAAATGTAAAGGAAGAATCAGTCTAACTTGTGTAGAAAAATAACACTGTCTGACTGATTGTATTGTATTTTATTGTAATAAATTTCAAAAAAAAAAGAACTGTTAGCATCTCTGGGCGATGCAATCATCATTTGTGACGATCTTCCCAGCCAACTTCGAACAAGCAAAGTCTAGTACTGGCTAACCTTTTTGCCATCACATGCCAAAAGTGGAAGGAGTACAGGGGGATTGTGCGCGAGTGTGTCCACACCCATAATTCTATGCGCCCCGACCCCATGCATGTGTGCATGACACACCCCCATCCACCCCTGCGTGCTTCCCTCGCTTTTGGATATGATGGCACGGCGGGCCCGGTAGGCCCATTTTTCGCCCTCCCCAGGCACCAGAGCCTTTCTAGGAGCCTGGGGAGGGCGAAAAATGGCCTTCTCCACCTCCCTGGAGGCCCTCCAGAGGCCGGAAATCGCCTGTTTGCTGACTTTCAGTGGGCCCGGAAGGCCCGAAAATCAGCTGGCCGATGCGCACATGGGTGCCAGAGCTGAGCTTGCGTGGCCACCAATATGACTCCGCATGCCACCTGTGGCACGTGTGCCATAGGTTCACCATCACGGGTCTAGGGCATGGGGTGGGGGAGGCCAGAGTTGCTTAACAACTTGCCTGATTCATTTAACAACTGCAGACTTTCATTGAACAACCATGGCAAAAAAAAAGGCCGTAAAATGGGGCAAAACTGAGCTTTGGGCCTCTATGGTGGTTGATTAGTCAAGGACCACGTGTAGGTTTTGGGTGGGGTCGCTAAGCAATCAGTCGTAAGTCCAGGACGACTTGTAATGTCTTATCAGGTGCAGCAATGCACAGTTCATTTGTCACTTTGTGACGCTTCTCAGACATTGCTTAGATTTGCACCTGGGAGATCCGCTGGATTTCCTCCAGGGATCCTTCACCGCCACTCCGCAAACAAGATTACTGGGATCCCTCCTCCGATGTTTCCACCTCTCCCTACTCATTTCCCCCCCCCTTCTTCCTTCCTTTTCTCCACCTCCCAAACGATAGCGTTTTTCATGAGAATGTTTACAAAGGCGAATACCACGAGGGCTCCCGTCTCCATCCAGATGTTTTTCATTTGGCTACATTGCACGCCCATCATAAACACACACACACACACACACACACACACACACACACACACACACACGAGACTCCAGGCCTTTGCAAATCAAAAGCACCTGGTTTACAAAGCCGCACCCTTGGGGGGGGGGGAAAGGAAGGGGAGTAATGGTCGAATTAAGAAAAGAAAAACCCCCTTCCCCCCCTCAAAAAAAGCAGATTTAAAACATTTTTGGCGTGCCAATGGGCTTCCCAGCTGGAAGACATTAGCAGCAAACTAGAAAAGATTTTATTTTATTTTATTTTTGCTCCAGGAGGTTCGTACCTGAAGCCGATGGATCAAAAGAGAAACAGAACCCAGGATGATCGTTGCAACCTTGGCAATTTTAAGACTCATGGACTTCAATTCCCAGAATTGAACAGCTGGCTGGGGATTTCTGGGAGTTGAAGTCCACAGGTTGCAAAGGTTGGACACGCCTCTCCTAAAATGCAGCAAATGTTGTTCATGTTCTTCCTTTCAGTATACAGACAGTCCTCAACTTATAACCATCCATTGAAATTAGCACGGTACTGAAAAAAAGGTGATTTATTATGACGGATCCTCGCACTTAAAGCCAGATGCTGTCACGGCTGTAAGTGCGAGGATCCGTCATAATAAATCACCTTTTTTTCAGTACCGTGCTAACTTCAACCACGTGCTTAAAATTCAGATGCTCATTATATCTAATCTAATGCAATAAACGATAATGCAAATCATATTTGTTTTTATTTTATTTGTAAGCCGCCTTTATGACTCCGATAAATATCTCAAGACCGTGAACATACATTATGCTGAGCTTTTTTCACAACAACAACCTTGTGAGGCAGAGAGGGAAGGATTGGCCCCAGATCACCCACCTGGCTGTCATCTCTAAGGCGGGATTAGAATTCCCCGTTTCCTGGTGATTGTTGATCCTGTTTTTGCAACTGTCTGACAAGCGAAGCCAAATGGGGAAGCCAGATTCACTTAACAACTGTGTGACTGACTTAACAACTGCAGTGATTCACTTAACAATTGTTGCAAGAAAGGTCGTAAAATGAGGCAAAACTCGCTTAACAAAGGTCTCGCTTAACAACATAAATTTTGGGCTCCGTTGTGGTCGCAAGTCAAGGACTACCTGTATCTACAGACAGCAGAAGAGAAAGAACTGGAGAAAGTCACAAAATGGACCTGCCGTCGAACAAATCTGACAAAAGGAAGCGAAGGTAGGACCAATGACGATAGCGCCTTGGGTGCCATCCCAAAACATCTGGAGCGTCCCTTGAACGCTATCCGCATTGACAAATTCCCCTTTGGTCAATTGCAAAAGGCAGCTTGACTGGGAACAGCTGACACCCTGTGCCAATACTTTTAACCCATCAAACAACCACATCTGGCTATCTCAGGCCCTTGGCAACGACTCAAGAGGTCGACCGAAAGGCCAAATCCAGTCTAAACATCTGCCTCTGTGCAAGCAGCCCTAATAATAACATCTGGATGGATGGAGCACTGTTGGCATTGACAATTTCCCCATCAGTCAATTGCGAAAGGCAGTTTGACTCGGAAGAGCTTAAATCCTGCGGCGAGACCTTTAACCCCATAAAACAACCACATCTGGCTATCTCAGGTCCTTGGCAAGGACTCAAGAGGTCGACCGAAAGGCCGAATCCAGTCTAAACATCTGTCTGGCTGTGCAACCAGCCCCAATAATAACATCTGGATGAATGGCGTTGACAAAATCCCAATCAGTCAATTACGAAAAGCAGCTTGACATGGAACAGCTTAAATCCTTCGGTGAGACCTTTAACCCCACCAAACAACCACACCTGGCTCTCCCAGTTTCATAGGAAGGACTCCAGAGGTGGACCTAAAGGCCCAATCTAGTCTGAACATCTGGCTGGCTGTGCAACGAACCATAAACAGACAACTTTGCAAATTTGCTGCTGTTTAGTTTGGGGAGAGTTTTCCTGCTGATGCACTGACCCACCCAGTCTCGACTTAATAGGTTTCCAATTTTCCTATGCGTTGGGAAAGGGAAAAAAAAAAGTTTTACAAAGTTTTGGTTGGAAGTTTGAGTCAAGACAAAATACAGTCCTGCATAATAAAATATGACACATACACACAATGTAGAAACTCCACAAAAGTTTTTAAAAAAAAAGTTTCTTGAGGATGGGCAGCCAAAGTAAGTCAAAACGAAGGCGGCAGTTGAAATTTAAGACATGTGGACTTCAACTCCCATAATTCCCCAGATGCGTCCTCTTGCAGAAGAATTCCGGGAGTTGAAGTCCACTCATCTACAAATTGTTAAATTTGGGAAATCCTGTACATAGGTAGTCCACAACCACAACTGAGCCCAATATTCCCGTTGCTAAGTGAGACATTTGTTAAGTGAGTTTTGCCCCATTTTATGACTTTTGTTGCCAGAGTTGTTAATTGAATCACTGCAGTTGTTAAGTTAGCAACACGAGTGTTAACTGAATCTGGCTTCCCCATTGACTCTGCTTGTCAGAAGGGATCGTGTGATCTCCGGACACTGTGACGGTCACAAATATGAGTCAATTGCTTAACCGACTGAATTTTGATCATGTAATCACGGGAATGTTGCAACGGTCGTAAGTGTGAAAAACAGTCATATGTTATTTTTCTCAGTGCTGTTGTAACTTTGAATGGTCACTAAATGATCTATTGTAAATTGAGGACTACCAAGTATTGAAATGACACAATGCCACTCAATTTTAGCATCGTTAAGATGAGTGGACTTCAACTCCCAGAATTCCTTAGGCCTGGCATCTTTCAAGAAGAATTCTGGGAGTTGAAGTCCACCCATCTTAAAGTGGCAAAGCAGTGTTTCTCAATGCTAGTAAGAGGGGTGGACTTCAACTCCCAGAATTCCTCAGGCTTGACACCTTTCGGAATTATGGGAGTTGAAGTCCACATTTTATACAGCTGCCAATGTTGAGTATCTTTGTTTTACAGCCAAGTTCTTCCACCTTGGCAATTATGAGACAGGTGGACTTCCAACTCTCAGATTTCAATACAACTCAATTCAAGTTCAACTCAATCTCAGCTCAACTCAAGTTCAACTCAAGCTAAACTCAACTCAATACAAATCAAGTTCAATTCAACTCAATTCAGACTCAGGTCAAAGCTAACCACTCAACTCAAGCTCAATTCTACTCAAGTCAACTCTAGTTCAACTCAACTTAATACAATATAACTCAAGTTCAACTCAACTCAAGCTCAGCTCAACTCAACTCAACTCAAAACTAACCACTCAACTCAAGCTCAATTCTACTCAAGTCAACTCTAGTTCAACTCAACTTAATACAATATAACTCAAGTTCAACTCAACTCAAGCTCAGCTCAACTCAACTCAACTCAAAACTAATCACTCAACTCAAGCTCAATTCTCCTTAAGTTCGAATTATGTCAAGCTCAACTCAGACAACTCAGGTCAAGCTCAATTAACTGAACTCAACTTAAGCTCAATTCAATTCAACTCAAACTCAATTCTACTTAATCTAAGGCTCCACGTAAATCAAGCTAAACTGAACTTAAACTCGAATTAAGTTAGCTCAACGCAATGCAACACAACTCAACTCAACTCAACTCAACTCACTTAACTCAACTCAATTTAAAAATACTCACTGAAGTTTTTCAGTCTCCAAATACTTCAAAGCCAGATCAGGCAACACACATATGTACAGTAACAATCTATGTGCAAGTCCCCAATACAAGTAGTCCTTGACTTATGGCCAGTTGCTTGGTGACCACTTGAAATTATAGTGGACTCCCTAAAAGTTAATTTTGACCTGGTTTTGAAGTCCTCATGTTGTCTCCCCACTGAAGTCATGTGATGCATTTTGGGTGCTCAGCAGCAGGCTCACATTTACAAGTGTTTACAGCACTCTGTAGTCAGAACAGAATAACAGAGTTGGAAGGGACCTTGGAGGTCATCTAGTCCAATCCCCTGCTCAAGCAGGAAAATCTTTAACATTTCAGAAAACTGGATGTCCAATTTCTTCTTGAAGACTTCCAGTGATGGAGCACCCACAACAGAATAGCAGAAGAACAGAGCAATAGAGCAACAGAAAAACAGAGAGTTGGAAGGGACCTTGGAGGTCTTCTAGTCCAGCCCCATGCTCAAACAGGAGAACCTATACCACTTCAGACAAATGGCTGTCCAATCTCTTCTTGAAAACCTCCAGAGATGGAGAAGCCACAATTTCTGGTGGCAAGCTGTTCCACTGGTTAATTGTCCTCACTGTTAGGAAGTTTCTCCTTAGTTCTAGGTTGCTTCTCTCCTTGATTAGTTTCCATCCATTGTTTCTTATCCTACCTTCAGGTTCTTTGGAGAATAATTTGACTCCCTCTTCTTTGTGGCAGCCCCTCAAATATTGGAGAAGTGCTATCATGTCACCCCTAGTCCTTCTCTTCATTAAAGTCTGACCTTGGCTGTGTAACAGTGGCACTAGACACAACCAACTTGACACAACCACTGTGACTCAGTGACACAACTTACAACCACAACTGAGCGCAAAATTCCCATCGTGAAGCAAAACAGTCACATGGATTTTGCCCTATTTTACAACTTTTCTTGTCAGGGTTGTTAACTGAATCACCACAGTTGTTAAATTAGTCACATGGTCGTTAAGTGAATCTGCCTTCCCCGTTGGCTTTGCTCATCGGAAGATTGCCAAAGGGAATCACGTGATCCTGGGATACTGCGACCGTCATAAATATGAGTCTGGATTTGGATCATGTGGCTGCATGTGACGGCAGGGATGCTGCAATGGTCGTAAGCGTGAAAAACGGTCATAAGTCCCTTTTTTCAGCACCGTTGTAACTTCAAACGGTCGCTAAATGAACTGTTGTTTTGCGACATTCTGACAAGGAAGCCAGATTCACCTCACAACCATATTACCCACTTAACAACGGCAAAGATTATCTGTCGCAAGAAAAGTCGTCGAATGGGGCGAAATTCCACTTAACGACTGTCTCCTTAGCAAAAGAAACTTAGGATTCCATTGTGGTCATAAGTCGAGGACGTACAAGTTCAGTTCCCGGCTTTTCTCTTTTCCCCTTTGCCCAACATCTCTGAAACTCACTGGCGGCCATGCTTATTTAAAACCAGCATTTCGCCTGTAACCGTTTCAAGATGTTTTATCACCCGACGTGTGATGTATCTTTGGCTCGAGTTGCTTTGCCATGGCTCAGTCCCTTCCCAGATCTGTGTTTGGCACATTTGCACGCCCGTCTCTGCCGTTCACGGAAAACGGAAACCTTGCTCAGCGCCTTGATTCTGCACTTTGCACGCCATGCCACGCCCGTGGTTCAAAATAGGACAGGCCTGAGCATCAAAGAGAGCATATGTATTGCACATTGCGCTGAGCAACGTGGTATATGCAGTACAATGCAGCGAGACGTACATTGGGGAAACAAAACATCCACTTCACAAACGCGTGGTGCAACATAGGAGAACAAATCCATCAGGACTAGATTTGGCAGTCCATCTGCATTTGAAAGACAAAGCCCACTCTTGAAGACAGCAAAGTCCACACTTTTGACAAAGAGGTTTGAAAGAAGGGTCCAAGAGGCCAAAATTGAACAGCTCTCTCTCAAAAGAGCGGGAGGCAGGGGTGAAATGCTCCCGGTTCGGACCGGATCAGGCGATCCGGCAGCGATCGTGGCTGGTGGTTCAGAGAACCGGTAGCGATGGCGGAGCGAAGCTCCACCCACTCACTCCACCCACCCACCCAGTTGTCATTACTTCCTGGTAACGTAATGTGTTTTTTTACCCTCTGAGCATGTGCAGAAGGTCTCGCCAGGGGTGGGTTGCCGCCAGTTCGGATCGGTTCTATAGAACCGGTAGTAAAATCGGTGGGAGGCTCCGCCCACCGACATCATCAGGAAGCTTCTGCGCATCATCTATCTCATCTTGGAACTGTTGAAAGGACTTGTGTTGTAGAGTTGTGCTTTCTACAGGATGTTCAGCAGCTCCAAGAAGGCTCCCCACTCATTTGCACCACTCAGATGACCCTGAGGATGCAGACAATCCTCCAAGTGGCCTCAATGACTCTCTAAAAGGATGCAAATGACCAAATTTGTCTGCAAGGAGTATCAATCCTTCCATTCCCCACCATTCACTCAGAGCTGAAGAAGCTCCTTGGATGAGAAGGCAAAACATCTTCAAAGGAAAAAAAAAACAAGGAAGTCCAGTTGGAAAAAAAAGCATTTTGGGGCCAAAAAAAGCATATTTTTTTATGTTTTAATAAAAGAGAAATTCAGAGAAATGTATGGGCCTTGAACAGAGGTAGTCTCTGACTTGCAACTATTTGTTTGGTGACTGAAGTTACAGCACCACTGAAAAAAGTGACTTATGACCGTTTTTCACACTTACGACCATTGCAGCATCCCCACGTTCAGGTGATCAAGATTTGGGCACTTGGCAACTGACTCATATTTATGACGGGTTGCAAGCAAAGTCAGATTCAGTTAACAACCGTGTGGCTAATTTAACAAGAGCAGAGTTTCTCAACCTTGGAAGCTTGGAGATGGGTTGGACTTCAACTCCCAGAATCCCCCAGCCAGCACTGAACTAGAGGGAGTCACTTAACAACAGTGGTGGAAAAGGTCATACAATGAGGCAAAATTTACAATTGTTTTACTTAACCACAGACATTTTGGGCTCAGTTGTGGAAGGAGAATTGCCTGTAATCATAATTTTGAACTGATAGAAATCTGAATTCTTAATGTTGTCGGAAAACTGCCGATCCAAGCAGCTCTATGTGGACATTTGAATTACAGGTAGTCCTCAACTTACAGCAGTTCATTTAGTGACCATCCAAAGTTACACTGAAAAAAGTGACTTGTGACCGTTTTCACACTTACGACCGTTGCAACATCCCCACTCGATCCATATTAAGACGCTTGGCAACGGGCTCATATTTATGACGGTGGCAGTGTCCTGGGATCACGTGATCCCATTTTGCGACCTTCTGATAAGCAAAGTCGATGGGGAAGCCCGATTCACTTAACAACCGTGTGACTAAATTAACAACTGCGGTGATTCGCTTAACAACAGTGGCAAGAAAAATGGGTGCAAAACTCACTTAACAAACGTCTTTCTTAGGAATGGAATTTTGGGGGCCAATTGTGGTCATAAATCGAGGACTACCTGCATTTAGGTGGGAGGGGGACAGAGTGTGCATGGAAACCAATTTCCTGGGGTGCCTTTGTTTTGCTCCAAGAAACCCTCCAAAGATGTTGAAAATCTTCCCTTTTTAGAGAAGCTCCAGAGATAATTAGTGTTAATTGGTCTGGAAAGTGTGGTCTGCTCTGTTGAAAAACTTTAAAAAACCCTCCAAACCCTTTCGAAAGCAGTGAAGATGGAAAGGAAGGGGTCACATATATGTTAGTTCTTCTTTGGTTGTCCGAATGGGCTGTTACAAAATCATTGCTTGATCCTTGCTTGGTAGGAGCTAACCGAGTAGCTAATTCACGCTAAAAGTACATTGGTGACAGGAGGATTTAGCTGCTCTCTCAACTGCTAAAACTGCAGCTTAATATTCCGAAGCTGCACTAGAAATAAACATCAAAATGTTGGTAGTACAGTGGTCTAAGGTACCCTGTTATTAAGCTGGTTATTAAGACCAGCTGCCTGCAATTACTGTAAGTTCGAATCTCACCAGGCTCAAGGTTGACTCAGCCTTCCATCCTTTCTAAGGTAGGTAAAATGAGGACCCAGATTGGGGGGGGCAATAAGCTGACTTTGTATAAAATATACAAAAAGTATGAAGGCTACTGCTTAACGCATTGTAAGCCGCCCTGAGTCTCCGGAGAAGGGCGGCATATAAATCAAATTAAAAAAAAAAAATCTACGTACTAGTAAAAGGCTCCTGTCTGTCTGTCTGTCTGTAACCTCCCATTAGGGCAAATGGTGCATCGTAGCGCAAAGGTTTTTTGGGCGAATGGGCCTCGCGTCACTTAGCTTGAAGAATGCATACAAAACGTGGGACCCACGGCGCAGTTTAAAAATCAAAGGCCTTGACGCCAGTTGTGTTCGTAAAACTGGAGTCACTGCAGTGTTGTCCTGTCAGTCAAGGTGACGTGATGGTGATTTCTGACGCTCCCTGAAAGCTTCCCTCAAGCAAAGGCAATGGGGAAACCAGCAGGAAGTGGGAAGCTATTCCTGCTTCCAGGGCTATTTTGCCCACCTGTTTCTCTCCCCTTCCCTTCCCTTCCCTTCCCTTCCCTTCGTTTTCCTTTCCTTCCTTCCCCTCTTCTTCTTCCTTCCTTTCCTCTCCTTTTCTTTCTTCCCCTCTCCCTCCCACCCTCTCCCTTCTCCTTTTCCTGTGTTTTCCCCTCCCTTCTCTTCTCCCTCCCTCTTTCCCTCTCCCCTCTCATTCACTCACTTCCTCCCCTCTGCCCCTCTTTCTCCTTCCCCCTCCCCTGTGCCTTTCTCTCTCTTCCTCTTCCTCCTCCTCCTCTCTCTCTCTCTCTCTCTCGTCACCCCTCCCTTCTCCCTATCCTCTTTCTCTCTCCCTTCCTCCCCTCCCCTTTTGCTGTGTCTTCCCCTCCCCTCATTTCCTCCCCTCTGCCTCTCCCTCTTCTCTCCCCTCTCCCTCTCCTTCCTCCCTCCTCCTTCTCTGGCCCAAACCCCTTCCTCTTTTTCCTTGCAACAGGTGCCAGGCCGCCAAGTTTGCTGCTTGTTTTTTCTTTCCTCCTCCCAAGCCTGACCTTCTCTCTGTTGTTTCTCTACACACATCTGAGGCTGATCAAAGCCAAAGCCCTTGCCATCCCTGGGCTAGACTAACGCCACATCCTGCGAGGACGGCACACACACACACACACACCCTTTGAAGTCCGGCCCTTTGTGTAGAAGGCAGCCGAGATATTTGGATCATTGTGAAGGGATCTGATTTTATTTGTTGTTTCTCTCTCTCTCTCTCCCGCTCTCCCTTTCTCAGTCTCTCTCTTTCTCTCTCTTCCCCTCTTCCTCTCTTTCTCCCTCTCCCCTCTTTCCCTTTCTTTCTTCCTCCCTCTCTAACTTTCTCTCTCTCTCTTTCTCCCTCTCCTCCTTTCTCCCCCTCTCTCTAACTTTCTCTCTCTCTTTCTCCCTCTCCCCCTTTCTTTCTCCCTCCCTCTCTCTAACTTTCTCCCTCTCCTTCTTTCTCTCCCTCTGTCTTTCTCTCTTTCTCCCTCTCCCCCCTCCCTCTTTCTCCCACTCTCTCTAACTTTCTCTTTCTTCCTCTCCCTTCTTTCTTTCACCCTCCCTTTCTCTAACTTTCTCCCTCTTCCTCTCTCTCTCTTGCTCCCCCTCTCTCTAAATTTCTCTCTTTCTCCCGCTCCCCCTTTCTTTCTCCCTCCCTCTCTCTAACTTTCTCTCCCCCTTTTTCCCCCTCTTTTTCCCTCCCCCTCTCCCCCTCTCCCTCTTTCTCCCCCCTCTCTAACTTTCTCTTTCTCCCTCCCCCTTTCTTTCTTTCACCCTCCCTTTCTCTAACTTTCTCCCTCTCTCCCTCTTTCTCCCCCTCTAACTTTCTCTCTCTCTTTCTCCCTCTTCCCCTTTCTCTCTTTCTCCCCCCCCCCTCTAGCTAACTCTCCCTTCTCTTTCTCTCTCTATTTCTCCCCCTCTTTCTCTCATTTTCTCCCTCCCACTCTCTAGCTTTCTCTCTCTTTCTTTCTCCCTCTCCACCTTTCTCTCTTTCTCCCCCCCCCTCTAGCTAACTCTCCCTTCTCTCTCTCTCTCTATCTCCCCCTCTTTCTCTCTCATTCTCTCTTTCTCTTTCTTTCCCTCCCTTTCCCCTTCTTCTCTTTGTCTTGACCCTGCTATTGTCGTTTCCAAGCTAAGCCTCCTGGACCAGAAATCCGTTTGAAATGTGGGGAGAAGGGCCAGTTTTTCCTCCAGAAAAGGCCTTTGCACATGTTCAAAGCAGAGAGAAACAACTAACATTCCCCGCTGCCTCCTTCTTTGGAGGAGGATGAAGGCAGGAGCCGAATTGAACGGCAGGAGCTGCTGGAAGGATCCCCAAAAGGGAACAGTTACACATAACAGGCGCAGGATCCCTCCTGTCCGACCTCATCAAAAAGACACACAAAAAATGTCTCCGCTGCTCTCTCGGGGTCTGGGGGAAAGGTGTTGGTGGGAAACCAGGAGTGACTCCCTCCCTCCCCTCCTCCTCCTCCTCCTCCTCATCTTCACCGATAACCCAGTGGAAGATGTTCACGCCCACGTCGGAAGGAAACAAGACCTATGGGGCTTAACCCCCTTGTCCCTTCTCAGCTGCGCAATGAGTCGGTGAGAGAAGCGGCTGGTGGGCTTTAAGGAGGAAGGGGATTCTGAGGTTCAGGGAGACCCCGACTGAACGGCCCTCTGTCCGCTTGAAAAGAACGGAGGGCAGAACTGGAGGGAGCTGGATCTGGAATGAGAAGTCAAGGTCCAGGAGGAAGAGAGGACGGGACCAGATGGTTTGCAGAGGGCAGGTGGATGAAGTGCAGGTGCTCTGCCCAGGTTTTGAAAATAAAATTGAAAAGAAGTTGGCCGTGAATCAGTTTTCCTTCCTTCCTTCCTTCCTTCCTTCCTTCCTTCCTTCCTTCCTTCCTTCCTTCCTTCCTTCCTTCCTGACTGCCTGCCCTCCCTTCTCATCTTCTCCGTCTCCCTCTCTCCCCCACACCACCCCTTCTCCTTTCTTTCCTTTTCCCTCTTCTCCTCTCCCTTCCATTCCCCTCCCCCTGCCCTCTCCCCCCTCCCCTCCTCCCCTCTCCCTCTCCTCTCCTTTCTGTTTCCCCTCCTCCCCCTCCCCTCTCCTTTCTCTTTCTTCTCTCCTTCCCCTCCCTCCCCTCCCTCTCCCTCTCCTTTCTTTTTTCCTTTCCTCCCCTCCCTCCCCTCCCTCTCCCTCTGCCCTCCCCACCTCCCTCTCCTTTCTCTTTCTTCCTCTCCTCCCTCCCCTCCCCTCCCTCTCCCTCTCCTTTCTTTTTCCTTTCCTCCCCTCCCCTCCCTCCTCTCCCTCTGCCCTCCCCACCTCCCCCTCTCCTCTCTTTCTCTTTCTTCCTCTCCTCCCCTCCCCTCCCCCTCCCTCTCCTTTCTTTTCCTTTCCTCCCCTCCCCTCCCCTCCCTCTCCCTCTGCCCTCCCCACCCCCCCTCCCTCTCTTTTCTCTTTCTTCCTCTCC